>NC_023752.2:51834561-52134766 GCF_000499845.2 Phaseolus vulgaris
GACAATAACATGACCACAAAGAACCAAGTACTTCCACAGGCTAAATAAGAACTCAAACACCTAGAACAGGACAAGAAGACGTGTGGTGGGCAAAATGGGACAGATGGCATAGCATGGAAGGAAGTCTGATAGTATGCATGACAGTGCCTCTGAGGGATGGTTCATGACAGGATATGCACTGGAACTTGATTGTTTTTAGCCCAAAATCTCATGAGCTAGTTTGCCATGTCATGAACCAACATTCACAGACATTTATGTTATTCGGTGAAAGCACAAGAACGATTTTATATTTAATAATAGTATATTTGGATACAGAGCTTTAAGGGAATAATTCACTTTTATAGAGAATTTAAAATATTTTTTTTGGATAAAATATTTTAAAATAATTGAAATTTGGGAATTTATGAGAATAATATGAATACTTAAAATAGAGAATTTCAAATATCACATTAAAATTAATAGTTCTTTATACTCTCTTTTTTATCAAATTTTTGTCTCTTCTCTTTATATTCCTTTTTCGTCTAAGCCTCGATCAAGATAACTTCAAGCAGATTTAGGTCAAGATGTTGTCGGCTCGGTCGAGGTTGTCTTCACCTCTGAGGTTGTGGCATCGTCCCATGACCTTGGTAAGGGTGTGTCGCCATTATTGAGGTCCAAGCGTTGTCAACTTGACATCGTTTTTAGACTGATGTTGGCAAAGTTTCTTTCATGTTAAAGTCAAACCCTTATTATTCGATTGACATCACTAAGTTTTTTTTTTTTGTGTTGATATAGGTCAATGGTATTTTCTTCATCAACATCAACATCGATTTTTTGCTTGAGGTCAAACATGAGGATTTTGGTTGGCATCAAGTAAGATTATTTTAGTGTTAGTCAGGGCTGTTTTTCAACCAACAATGATCAAAAAGTAGGACAAGGTTATTTCTCAACCAACATTAATTAGGGTTACCTAGACCAACATTGGCTAAGCTATTTTTCAGTTAATGTTAGTCAGGTTTTTGTTTGATGCTGATGAAACTATGTTTCGGCTGATGTAAGTCAAAGTGTTTTAGTGGACATGATAAGGATTATTTTTCGATTGTCATTGTTAGGATTATTTTCATGTAGGGCAGGGCTACTTCTCAATAGACATCATCAATCAAGGTTTTCTCAACCAAAGTCGATAGTTACTTTTTGGTGGATGTCAATCAATATGTAGTGGTTATTCTTTATCGATGTCTACAAGGACTTGTAATTGGAATACCCTATCCAAACACAAGGTCAGGGGGTTCAATTTCTATCTATATGAAATGTTTTGGACCAACTTAACTTAGCTTAAACTCTTGGGTGGGAGGTTCCATATTGATTTTACATCTCATCCATTCATGCAAGATTCCATTGGGCTTTTATACATGAATAATGCCCACTCTACCTATATCTAACGTTCAACTTAATCATGAATGGGGTAGCAAGGAAAAAATTCATGACCACTTGATCATAGAGATACTGGTTGGTACCATTTCAAGGACCAATACTCCTTACAACTTAACATGTTGAATGAAGACTCAAGACTGGGTTTTGTGTCTGCTGCATAGAAGTAATCAAACCTACAGTGTAAGTTGAAGCTTGAAATGGAACAGTTGCACAAGCATTAACTCTACTAATAACAGGGTCCTGCCAAACAGCGCAATCGCGCACTTAATACTTGCCCATGTGGCACAAAATTTGACACAAGTAGAAGACAATTGGGATACACAACCATTCCTTAATACTTGGAATGGATGATAAGAAGTAAAGACTGGAAATAAAAAAGTGCAGAAATGAATGCATAGTGAAAAATAAATATGCATACTATAATGAGATTGCTGAATTTTGGTCTATGAAAAATAAGCTACAATCCTACAACTGTGAACAAAATTAGAGATTAATTAGAGATTGTGTTCACAAAAATAATGTAATTTCCAACCTTGAAGAGCCCACAGAACTATCCTGGATGATGCCAGTGCACCGAGCTTCATGGCTGAATCTTTCACGAAGTCTAACATATTTGTTACAAAGGTGACAAAGTTCTGTTCGATTCCCACATACTTCCTGAAAGGTACAAATATCAAACTGATAGAGCAAAAGTATTTGACATCTTCTCAACTTGAAAGTTCTTTATAAACCCTACCTGATGCTCAGCCAGATCAATTGCTGGCAATGGAAACTCACAGAACTCACAAGTGACAATCCTTTGAGGGCAATTTTCACCTTTATGGATATCTAAAATATCACGCTCCATTGCCTCACTGCATAATGAACAAGAAACCTGCACCAATCCATCTCTTAGTTTAGAACTAAAATAAAAGTGGATTTTAAATCTGACTTTAAGACTATTACAGTTTGCCAAGGAGCCTGGGTTCCAGGGAGGTGGTACACATATAGCCAGTTATGATGGACAAATATGATACATGTATTAGATAAAATACATATTTGACATTTTCAATAGAACTGTTTTTAAAATATAAAGAAGATACAGAGGATAACATACAACCTCCATTTGTGGTTCATAGACAGACAACCCTTCCATGTTTCTATCTTATCCGTGCTTCTATGTCTCATATTATACAGTTTAGATTTTCATAGCTTTTTCTTAAAGGCTTGGATACTTCATTCATATGTATCAATGAAGTATCTAAAGGCGTTAGTATCAGTTGCGTTTAGAAAATGCAAGTGTTGGTACCCGACTATTTCATTGTTTATCAAGGATGATGTTAGCCCTAACACATCCAGTGAGCTAGTATTCCAGATTTCATTATTCTTCAATTTTCTTCCTTTAATGATATAATGGGTTTTTTCATTAAAGTCTCTCATCATACCAAATAAGATTTGCAAAAAATATAGATTTAAGCATCCACAACCATGTATCATACAATAACCATGATACAATCAATTGATAAAATACTTTTGCATGCTACCGCAAATTTTTATCTTCTTTACATGACACCTCATTAACCACAAAAAGGAGAGGATGAAGTTATAATCTCTGAAATAAGCGGAAAATAAAAAACCATGAACAAAACTACTTTAAGAATTTTATATCCCCATTGATGAAACCTTCTCTTTACCAACTGCATCCAAATAAATTATCAAATATCCAGCAGTTCATCCTTCCAGGAAAATCATACATAAATCCAAACAATCCATGTGTTTATGAATTAATTTTTAACTGACCAGTGTGGTTAAGTCCAATTCAATTTTAGGATGGTTGATGAAGTATCAAAAATATCCATTAGATATCCTGCAGTTAAATCTTCTTAGCATGCCTTCAATGATTCCATGTTTTCCAACCAATAAAGAGCATTCTTTCATCTGATTATTCTGGTAAGAGGACTTCTAGATGTTTTCTTGTGAATGTTTCTTACTCAAGAAACTATGACGGCTCTTCTTTGTTCTTAATGTCCTCCTAATAGAATTTAGGAAGTTACAGAATTGGTTAGAGACTGATTATAGAATTAGTAAGTTGTTATAGTTGGAATAGCCTTGTAGAAGGAAAGGCATTCAGATCAGTTAGCATTTGGGAACTAAGCATTTGCTCTGTTATAGTCTTGAAGAAAGGGGAAACCCATGAAAACAATCACCTCATTTGATTCATTCTTTTATAGATAGTAATTCAATAAACATTAATATTTTTTTCTGTTTTTTGTTAGCTTTTACTGAGAACCCGTTTTGGGGTTTGGGTTCTAATTGTTTCTTCCTGAAGCTTGCAAGAACTTTAGGTGTCAATGCATATGTTGCGGTGTTTCAAAACCCAAGAACCCTCACTTCATTTTAATTATATTCTCCCACAAGATTATAACACACTGCCTGTGTTTTCATCTATGCAAGATGTAGAAACAAAATACACTAAATGAGATTGACAATTTTTGAAATAAAAGCATTTCCAATTTTCTACTCTTGTCAATTTCCAATTACACAAAATGATTCCAAGTCCATGAATTTCGTATACATTCCACACAATTGAACCTAGGAAAACAAGCAAATAACATGGAACTTCACATACCGGTGCATGGGTGTTTAAATAATGATCCTCCTCGTTTTTTCTAGGAACCATATCACCACAAATTTTGCATTTTTCAAGTTTCCGAGAGCAATGAGCATAATGCAAGTCAATATTTGCAACAGGGACAGCCCGATCACTGAAACCATATCATTAATATAATATAAAGAAATAAACATCATGCATAAAAATAAATCAACGCTTCCATTTACCAAACAAATAATCCCAATTTCCCACGATTTTATTTATTATTACAATTTGATATAAAGCATTTAAACAAAATAAGCTATTGTTTTCTCAAAACGAAGAACCCGAACCTACAACTAACTTTTACATTATCCAAAATCATTATACAAAATTCGAGGCGTATTACCAGTGAGTGCATACACTGGTGTCTTGATCCGGAACAGCTTCCATCGCCGAAGACTGAAACAATCTGGAGAAAGAAGAAAGAGATGGAGATTCGGATTATACAAGTATTGGGAGAATTAGGTTTGGGACAATTTCGGATTCTGGCTAAACAAGGTTTGGTGGATCCTAGATTCCGATGTCTGGTGAATGGATTTTTGGTTGGGATAACTTTTTGGGAGCCTTGGTCGAATCGATGATTGAAGACTTTAAGTCATAAATAAATGGCGTGGTGGATACAGCATTGCTCTTTGTTTACCGTACGCGCCATTCATGTGAGGAACACCCATGTGATCCATCCACCGATGTTCGTCAAATTGGGCCACTTTCGTTTGGGCTACTATTTTCATACTATTACTTTTTGGACCCCCAACTTTTGAACCTGCACAATTGGACAAAATGACTGAATTGCCCTGTCTGCTTCTCCCTCACTGCACCCCACCATCGTTGCCGCCACAACTGCGACCATTGTTGCACCATCACCGTTGCAGAAGAAGAAGAGTAAAAAAAATCTCGTTCTAGAAAACTCTTTCTAGAACACATTTAATGGGTTCTGAAAAATTCATTCTAAAAAATCATTAAGAAGATAATATATATATTCCACGAAATTTGTTATACATTTAATGTGTTTTGGAAAACTCATTTTAGAAAATGCATTATAAAAGGTTTTGAAAAACTCATTTTATTTTGAAAAATTTGTTTTATAAACTTTTTTCCATAACGTATTCTAGAATGTATTCATAAATTTATTTTAAAAAATGTGTTTTGACAAATTTGTAGAAAAGATAATCAGGAAATCAGTTTAAAAAAATGTAAAATAGTAATTTGAAAAATTATTGGAGTGCAATGTAGAAAAATGGGGTCCAGTAAGTAAAAAAGTACTACAAGAAAAGTGAGAGACATTATTAGTGTCCTCAAATCTTATACAATTGAGACACAAAATTAAATATTAATTATAGTGTGGACAAAGACACTAAAATCATTAAAAAAAAATTGTGTCCGTCCCCACTAATTCATTAGCAACTTTTGGATTAGTGTCAACTTCTAATAGAACACTAAACTCACTCTAAGTATTATTTAGTGTCCTCCTTTTACTTTTTGTGTGAGTTTTTTGGGGGCTAATATTATTATTTCTTGTAGTGAAATATTTTTTAACTCTAACTAGTAGTTGACTTTTTCTTCCTATACTTCTAAAATTTCTAAATGTACAATTTATTTTTAAAAAAATTGGAGTTTTTGTGAGTTTCATTTCATTTTGAACTTCCTCCCATCATTCTCAATTATGCATTGTTTGGATGTGAAATGGATTTGAGAGAGTGTCTTTTAAGCAAAAATATAAGAAAAGTGAGAAGAAATTTTATGAAAGTTTGTGAGTGACGTGATGGATGTAATTGAAATTTTAATTTTTTTTATTTGATAAAAAAGAAATTAAAAAAAAATAATGTAAAAAATATTTTTTTAAATGTAAACAAAATTAAAAAAAAATATTTTTAAAAATAAATAAATTATTATAAATTTTAATATACAAAAAATTATATTTTAAAATGATAATAAAATAATTTAAATTTTAATATCAAATAAAGGAATTTAATTCAATATATTATTAAAATAAAATATTAATATTTATTTATTATTTTAATATTTGTTTTAAGTATTTATTTACAAAATATAATTATTAATAAAAGTAAATTATATTATAAAGATTAATCTATTAAAAACATTAATCTATTATATATTTTATATTAGTCTTAATTAGTCTTTTAGAAACTATTTTAAAATCTAAAATATTAGTAGCTAAAAACTTGGTAACTAATTTAAATACAAATTTAAAAACCATTTTATAAATTTTTAATCAATAATAGAAACCATTTTAGAAAATAATAATTTTTAATTCTTTAAAATAGTATCTAATTTAGTCAATATATGATTAATTATTTTTTATTTTTAAATTTGGTTGTTATTTAATAATTTTCTTGTTGTGATAATATGAATTAAGTAAATTTTAACTTTAAACCATTTTTTTTTATCTTAAAACTGTTAATCGCTAATTGAAAAATACATATAATATACACTAGAATAAAAGAAAAAAAATGAGAAGTAAAAGGCTAATCAATTGTATAAAATAAAATAAAAGAACCCTTATAATGGTAATCAACAAGAAGAAATGTTACACATATATCTTTTCACATACTATATATTATATATTATTCTTTATATTGTTTATATTTTTTTAAATGATAAAATATTGTATGTAATGGGATTATTTATTGATTTTTTTTCATTTTGTTTCACAATTCTAATAAGTAAAAATACATAAAAAAATATTTGAAAGAATGTGTTCTAAAACTTTCTTTTATTCTTTAAAATTGAATTCATATAAGAAGAATGCACTTCCATCTACTCAAGTGAGATAAACTTTTGAAGAATGCATTCTTATATATTCATATTAAAGTTTTGGAGTTTCCCATGATACCAACTTTAGAATATGAGACATCATCCTTAAACTTTTCTTAAAATAGTGGCTTAGGAGACCCATCCCACACTCTTCTCAATCTCTGTGCTTTGTATCATTTATTTGATGATTGACACTTGTCTCTATCTTTAACTTTTACAACTTTTAGGGCATAGAATACACTCTTACACTGCTTAATTATTTCCTTGGCGTGCTTCCATGCCCTTGATTTTCGCCTAATTATTCTCCAAGGATATCCATTGCTTCATTTTTTTTTCTTTTCCTACTACTTCAACTCGTTTATTGGTTGGGACATCCAAAATGCTTCACATGGTTTTGCCACCAAGAAGGAACACCAAAAAGTTTCAACATTCTGAAAAAAAAAAATTATCTTCATCCTTTTTAAGTGTTAAAATATTAACCCAAAATCGATGTTTTCTTTATTTAAATCATGTTTGTTTCAATGGATCGATATTTTTAATTAGTATATCTTTTTCAACCGATACATTTTGTTTTAATACTTGTTTTTTAAAAATGATCCAAACAAAATCAAACTACTTATAATAATAGATTTGTTGTCATACTTTTTATTCTTTTTTAGTAACTACATGACATTTAATTAAGCGTTTTATTTTTAGAATTTTATATTTTTTAAAATTATAATATGCCAAGAGATATTGAAAAGTTAAATTTTGCAATAATTTGACTAAATCTAATTTCAGTTCTTTTTTATCTTATACACCTTTTAGAAATAAATATGAAAAAGAGAGAGTTGATTTATTTTTCTTATAAAGTATATGTAAAACACTAGGAGCATTGAAATAATCCCATCTAAGTTGCATTGGATTGGATTAATCACAATTATTTAGAAAATCATTAGAAGTGAACCAAACGTAAACTCTATTAATCTTATGATTCTTTTCACCTCAGGGTATGCTTCTTTTAACCTCTATGATTAAAATAGGAAACAAATGAAAGAGGGTGAAATTAAGCATAAGTTTTGGTGCAACTGAAATTTGTATGAGCAATTTTAAAAAATTGGCATGAATTCCACAAGTTAAAATTTATTTTCCATGCCATGGATGGGTAAAACGACCTAAATTGAACTAGATTGAGAACTTTGCTTTCTTTGTGTCTAATAATTTTTCAAATGAGGTTTTCTTTTCACCAATCCGTAGGCTGAGTTTGGAGTCCATAGAAATGACAAACAAAGTGAGAAACACGAGCAAGGGAAACTTAAAGTGCATTGTGTTTTTTTTTAATCTTATAAGTCAAAATTTGATTCAGTTTGGTTATTGGATATATAGTTCACGTTTTGGTATTTTTCATTGAAAAATAGTTCAATCTAGTTTCGTTAATAAGAGTTAACTTATTTTAGGATAATTGAGTTAGGTTCAATATTAACTCCATTAAATTAATATTCTTTTCAAAAAAATCCTATTTTAAATCATGAAGAAAAGAAAAAAAAATCATTTTTAGGTTTAATATCCTATTTTATTTCCACTGTTTTTAATATAATTTTAATACTATCCTATTACTTTTAAAGTAGTTATTAGTAAAAAATTAATAATTCTTATTGTGTCACTATCTTCTCAACATTTTTCATCAATTTAATAGAAATAAATAAATTATTATATTTTTAAAAATAAATCAAAATCAGCATTATTGTTCTAATCTCAAATTCATTAAAATAGTATTTAAATATCAATTACCGAGGTATTGTGTGTTTTAAAACTTAAAATTCCACTAAGATTTTTTTATCTTAAAAGTCATCTTGATAAATTAAGAAAGAAATGCATATAAGTCATCTTGATGAATGAAGGAAAAAATGCATATAGACTGTTTTTTACCTTAAATCCTTAATAAGGTGAAACTTTTGGATATATCAAAACAAACTCCCAGATCGTCCCAGATCGAGAATTAAGAAAACTTCATTTTGTTTTCACATTAACATTAATATTTTAACTTTAAATATATTGAAATAATATTACATCTGGAAAAACAAAACAATAGATGCAATACCTCCCTTCTCTAAGACTAGCCATATTTTGTTTAATTCAAATATTGCAGATTCAGCTTCACCTTTTGTTTTAAAAATAACAAATGCTTGCGTTAAGTGCTTCTTCCATTTGAAACAAACAAGCACAACACAACAAGCGTTTGATAGTTCAAAGTTTGTTAAAAGCCAGTATTGTAAAATTAAACCAGTAATTCCATTTTTATTATATATTTTTTTCTTTATCTCTAAACTAATCAAATAATTATTTTTTAATTTTTCCGAAATTAAATAAATCATATATTTAACTTTTTTTTCCTTTATCTATTTCTCACTTCTTCTATTTGATTCTCATCTGGCAAACAGAAAGGTTTAAAATAAGGGTCCAAAAGTGTCGAACACCATTGTCAGCGAGACTCACAAACACAAGCAGAGAAATAGCAGGGTTCTTGGCAGTGTGGTAGTGGATTCCTTATTTGGTAACCTTAAAAATTTCAAAAAAGAGATGTTCCGTAACCTTAGCTTCCCACTTTCCACACAAAAATCTACACGTGCCCATTTTCCTTCATCGTACCTACGATACATGAGCAACACTCGGCGAGTTTTTCCAACTTCATCACATTTTTTCCTCTTTTACCCTTCAAATATATAATTGGTGGGACCAGATATCTTGTGTCTGGTAAACCATAGTGGAATGGTGCCATTCCGATTAAAATAAAGTAAATTAAATAATTTTTCCACTATACCAACTAACCAATTATGGTTCTTCATGCTCCATGATGAAGTGCATAAAGTGCACTTTCTTCACGTGATTCTACCTAAATTATGGATCCACTTGCATTTCTTTCACTACATTATACTAAAAAAATAATTTATTATGGGTCTGGGAGCCTCATCAATCTCCTCCCACAACAAATGCATCAACTAAACAATACTCTCATCCAGAAAAATAACATTTTTTAATTTTTAAAAAATATAATTTTTCCTATCCTTACTCGTGGAATGCACGGGACTACCATGTTACTAATAAACACATGCGCATATATATATAGTTAGAGTATTAAAACAATTTAAAAATTACAAAATGTGAAAAATAAATTTTATCTGTTTTAAAAATGTGTAAAAATGTATGTTTTATTTTATCTTTTTTAATTAGCATGGTCCGGTTCTACTATGGCTGGAAGTTAAAATTGATCCAAACCATAACCTAAAATACATTACATTTCTTATTTATTTAGTTGCTTAATCTTCATTAATTTAATAAGATGCACAAGAGAGAAAAAACATAATGTAAAATGCATTGCATTTATTTATTTATTTAGTTGTTTAATTTGTACCTATAGGTCTATGCTCATACATTTTAAAACATTCAACCACTTTCTTCAAGTATCTCTATTAATATAGACGCGACTCTTTAACCATTTAATCCATTCATATGTTCATTTGAAATATTTTTGTTATTAATCTAGTCTTGAAGCTCTATTTCTCGAGAGTTGGTATTCCCTCCTTTTTCTTGAACGCCCACATGCATCCTATCACCTTCTGATTCCTAGATAGATCAACAAGTTTTTGATATGTGTTATTTTTTATAAATTCAATCTCCTTCTCCATGACAACCTATGGATCTTGACCTTATATGTCTTTTATGGTCTTTCTATTTTCAAGGATAAGTGCAATAGAGGTTTTCCACTAGAAGAATCACTTTAAGATAACAACTTAAGGAAAGAGTTCCATACTCTTAAGACAATATTCTCACAAAAGCTTGTTTGTATCCAATATTAAGTGTAAATTATACAAGGAAGGAACTCCTATTTATAGAGTTGAGTTTGTATACTTTATACAAATGGAAATAAAAAGAGTAATAAAAACACTCAAGTGCCTTTATAAGTTCTTCAACATTTAGCCTTGATGAAGACATGTGACAGAAATTACAACCATCACATATGCTTCAAAATGACACGTTAAGTAGTTACAACTTTCACACGTGTTTGAGTGAAATGTGGAGGTAGTTAGGCGCCTCCATGTGCTTAATTGTTTTAATAATGAGTTAGCTAATTTGATGCATGTGTCTTTATACTTTCTTTCTATTTTGGACATCTAGTCTTGTCTTTTCTAGAAGATTCTAGAATATTTCAGAATCTTCTAAAATATTCTATAATCTTTTAAATTTTTCCAAACGTCTTTGTTGTCTTTGTTTCCAAATATATTCTTTAAGATCTTATAAAGCATATTCTCTTTATTCTTCTTCATTATAAATACATAATGTAAAACACAAGGAAATCACTAGAAGAAATAGTTGAATTGTAATTTAATTTAAATTTTAAAAAAAATTCTCAAACATTGTCTAAATGACAGTATTTAGATGATGATTTAGATTATCAAACATTTAGATTGTAATTTTTTTGTTAATGTAGCAAATCATACGCAATAAGCTAAAAACTCTGACTAAACTGTTTGTGATAATTGTGTCAGATAGATTACATTGATGCACCTTTTGCCTAAATTGATTTGTTGAAATTTTTTTACTTAAGGAGATATATTTTCATAAACATTTTTCAACAAGTTTCATCTGATGAAGAAAAGGTGTATCCTCAACATCTCACAAAAATTACGTTTAAACATACATATTTGAAAGTTTATTTTATCCTTATCTCTTTTAGTCTAAAATGTCACACTAGACGCGGATTTTACAACTCAAATGAATCACTTAATTAGCATATTTTCTTTTCTCTTTAACAAGTTATCAAATTATAGTTCTTGTGTTGGACCATATAATACATATGCAAACTATAAACTTAGTTTTAAACCAAAAACTTTGATAAATTTTTTTTTAATATAAATTCTCATCCTAACTCTCCACAACGATAACATGCAATATAGTGAAGATAAGAAAGAGAGAAAATATTCACACAAAATTTATACTAGGTCATTTGTCACAACATAATACATACATTTCTTGACCAACAAGCAAATTTCAAATAGGCAAACTAATGTTGCAAAGTAAATTATAGTATTCTTTGGGATCGTAGTCACTCCCGGCTAATCCTTTGAGTATTATTTTCTAAGACACTCTTGACTTAACTAAGTATTCTTTCCCAAGTCACTATTGGTTTAACGGAGTATTCTTTCCTAAGTCATTCCTGGCTTACATGAGTAGTATTTCTCAAGCTACTCCTGACTTAATTGAGTATTATTTGGGCACCTTACCAGTCCTAGTTACTCCCTCGAGTATTTTTTTTTTCAAACAACCACTCCTGGTTAAAGTCTAAATGTATGGTGTTTTAATGATCAACAAATCATTGAATTTGATCACTAGGGAGGATTGTGTTTGACGAAAAATACAAAGATTTGGTTTTTTTTCTCTATCTTAGGTGTTTGACGAAACACTTTTAGTGTTCTTCTCATAATCTCTTTTTATTCATAATGATAGCAACGCTCCTGTTTTTTGGGTTGAAGGATCATTCTTTTTAAGCTTTGAGGTTTTTTTTTTTTATCTTAGCAACAATTTGGCATAATATCTCCTATGCTCTCTCTTTCTTCTTTTTTATGGTAAGCTTTTTATAGACATTCGAAGAAGATAGTTGTTGAGAGGCCATTTATGTCTGTTGAGCAATTTCAGTTCTTATTGCGTCTGTCGAGCTTAAATGTACTTTATGTTTTAGTGCATTTTGTATTTATACAACATTCTTCATAATTGACAATGTTTATTTCCCTAGACAACATAACCTTTTGCATCAATGCATAATTAAAGTGAATATTGTACAAAGCAAACAATTGGGTTAGAGTTGAAATGTTCTTGTGTCAGGGGGTGGATGACAAAGAAAACTTTAGCTATTTTTCCAAAAAATCATTTGATGTTGACTTTAACTTGCATCTTTAACGGATATCTCTGGCAAACAAAGTCAGTGTACATTTCCTGCATCCAAAAAGTGCACACACACATAGTATTTTCAACAGATAAAATTTTATTTTTTTTATATCATCTAATCTTATAAACACATGTTTTGACTATATAAGAAATATGTCAAATGTAGAGAAATATTACACAAGTTTGTTTCGTCTTTCAGACGAAACACTTGCATCTTACATTATTTGTTATGTTTGGACACCAATTTCAGATAATGCATGATCATGTTTGAACTTGGATATATATTTTCAACACTTAGTCAAAATCATAGGTGTTGGATTTTTCTTTAATACATCATTATTCTAGGAGTAAAGGTTTACCTAAGCTACATACACCTTGATGTGCTCATCGAGGTTTGTTGAACCATTGTACCACTTAATGGTTGGAGGTTTCCAACCTAAAGGGAGAGTTGTATTCATGATTCCATACATAAAAAATTGTATTCTTCATCTTGCGAGTAGTATTTGAGGGTTACCTAGTGGGTGAAGGGGGGAGCTCCAAGTCAATAAGACATGTGAGATTCAACAATTGTTTCTTAGTGTTGAAACCTCCTGTCCTTGGTGACAATAATTGTTGATGGTTGCTTTTATGATGAGCTTATGATCAGTAGGTTGAGTTTGTTATTGAGATAGGATACATATGAGCTTTGAGATTGTTGACAAATGAGGATATGTTCATCTTGCTAATTATTGAAGTTGAGATAGTTTAATTTGTTGTCAAAATCATAAATTTATGTGGTCTAGAAAAACTTTTAATAAGGTCTCACGGTGGAAGTCAAATCTTCTTACTAGAAGTTGAATCTCGTTAGTTGAGTACTTAATGAAGTGTAATCTTTAAGCATTATAAGTGAAGTTATGAATTATAATGAAGAAATATATATATGTTGTTGAAGTACGAGTGATCAAATGCATGTCTATATATATAAGATATTCCAACACTCAAGTTAATGAGAAATTAAAAACATAATGTAAAATATCAAAACAAACCTGATAACTCTTAAATGCTTAAAACTAAATCACAAATAAAATTTCATTCCTCCTTAAATAATGAATTTAATTTAGAAATGACTTGAATTAAAATTCTATAGAGTATGAGTTGAAGTTAGACTTTCTCTTTCTTTCCTGTTAGAAAATGAAGACATAATATAAAATATCAAAACAAATATTTGGTTAATAACCCAAATATAAAATATAATAATATTTCAATAACTACAAATTAAAAAATTTATTGAAGACAAAATACAAAATTTGTAAGAATTAAAATATATTTTAGCCAAAGCAGTGAAAAAAAAATCATAGTTGGCACTTTTTAAAAAAAAATTAATCTTACAAAAAAATATTTTGGACAAAATGATGATAAACAAATATTGATATGTCGAAAACCTGCTAAATCAATCAATAATGTATCATCATTTATGCCAAAGCATAAGCACTATGTCAAACAAAGCTTGGATATTATACATTATTCACCCAACTTCAAATGTCCCTTCCAAGTCGCAAGGGTTGTGCAATGATAAAAAAAAAGTCAAATAATTCAAATTCTACTATTCTTTAGTATATAATAATAAAGATTATATTAACAAAATACATGTTGGAACATTAATAAGGATATTGTTGAGAAGAGTAATATAATTATACTTGTTAATGTCATTTCAAAAGCCTTAAATAGTGTAACTATATTTTCTTGTGTTGGATGGGTTTATTTGTATTATATAATAGTTATTTCTTCGAATGTGCACATAATTAATATTTTTAGTAATTAATGGTATATCAGTTTAATGTACCCACTGTCAGTGAAACTTTTTATCAACTAATAATTAGTCAAAACCTGTGACTGATATGTTTTTGTAATAGTTGTTGTAAAAATTAATAAATTATTGTAAATAATATACGGTTTAAATTTTTGTACAAATTCTCTATATACAGTATCAATGGATAGACTATTTTTTTTCGCACAGATTATAATTACAACATATACACAAAAGCTAGATATATTGCAAATTTTGGCATGCATCATAAGTTCTCTTATGTAATGTATATAAAATTTAATTTATAATTTAAATGACTTTATTATTCTTCATTAAAACCTTCCGACATCTCATTATTAAAGAGTCATTAAATAAAAATCAATCTTAAAAATTAAAAATAATTAATTAATAATAACTAAATTAAATATTATTTTATAAATTAAAAAATTATTAATATTTAAATTAATTTTTATTATTGATAAATAATTTTTAATTTGATATCAGTTATCAACTAAAAAGTTTGTAGTTAAAAAATTAGTAACTAATTAGATACAAATTAAAAAATTACTTATCTATTCATATAAATAAATACTCACTTTAATTGGACATATATGGATATGAATACAATACTTTTACAAGGAAGCTAATATTAATTTTGTCTTTTCTAATTCTTAATTGTTTCATTTTGTAAAGCCTTTATTTTGTCTTTTCTTATTCTAGTTTTTATTGGCTTTTATTTTATATTATCTCTTTAACTAGATCTCTGGAATGAGGGTACTGCTTATATATATTCAAACTCTTTGCTTTGATTTAAGTAAGAAAAATAAAGTAGAAGAAATATTCATTCACATATCCTTTGTCTTCCTTTTTCTTCTTTATTTTATCTTAGTTTTTTATTTATAATAATAATTAAATCTCATTTATGTTTAAGATTTGTTTAGTTTAATGATATGTTTTATAGGTGTATGCATTTAAAGGAGTGATTAGAAAGTAAATAGAGTTGGAATTAGATGTCTGGAGTGAACACAAAATATGAATATATAAATAACTTAGAGAAAGATGTGTGAATTTAGAAAATGTGGGTACGACAAGAAAGTTTTAATTCTTTTTCTTTCAATACATAAAGATGTATTTCTCTTTCTATTATTATTCTTTCTTTCTACTTACATCATTGGTGCATAAAAGGTGAAAAACAACGGTTATTTTAGCATTAATACAACGATTCTTGGATCGTTGTGTTTTAACATGTAGTATATTCTCTTCCGGCATAAACGATGACTATTTGACCTTCGTGTTAATGACATATATAAGCAACGGTTATTACCATAACCGTCGTTTTAGACCTTTTTTGTACTTGCAAATACAATACATGTAAGAGGTATAAAACGATTGTTATGGTAATAATCGTCATTTCTTCCCCGAGAGGGATCCTACAATCCATAAACATCTTGATTCCCGTCATTAATAGAAACTCTAGAAAAATACCTACAAGTTATTAATCAAAGCATAATTAATAATAATTTAACATAAAGTAAACTAATATATAGGTAAAGATACTTACATCATATAAAATTAAATTATATTTATATTGAACTCATGGTTTCCAGTTCCAAATTCTAATAAATCTCGCATGTATATGTACAGTGGCATATCATCTCACAAAATCTCCATAGGGTCTTGACCAATCTCTTTAGCAACTACCGTTAAGGAAGCTATAGGATCGTCAATGGGAACCTCAAGCTTCTTTTTCGCACTTGGTTTCTACAAAATAAAGAACATTTGTATTAAATTAGATGAAATACATAAATATAAATTAATATAATGAAATGAAATTATTACCAGAGGTTCTGGTATAATTCGAATGAGGGGTCTGAGCCAGGTTATGAATGTCTGAAATGCCTCAATCACAGTGGTTACCTCATCTGTAGGTAGTGAAACACGAGCATCAGCTACTCATATTTTTTCCATCGTTACCTTCATCACATTAGGGGAGAGATGAATGTTATGTAAGGTAGTGGCCTCTTGATAGACTTTTCCAATGGCTACCACCTGAGGAAAGATTTTACCCTCTATCAGTAACTCACATTGGTAGGTAGTGAAACACGAGCATCAGCTACTCGTATTTTTTCCATCGTTACCTTCATCACATCAGGGGAGAGAGGAATGTTATGTAAGGTAGTGGCCTCTTGATAGACTTTTCCAATGGCCACCACCTGAGGAAAGATTTTACCCTCTATCAATAACTCACATTGGCTTATCTGGCAAATGACATCCCTCCCTGACGTTGTAGGAGTTGCACAACTCCCCTTTGTGCTCTTCGGAGCGGGACTATCAAGCGGCTCATCACAAAGTTGTTCTGATAGAAACTTTTTTCGCAACTTACGATTTTGTTCCTCAAACTCTAGCCACACGCGCTCAGTCTCCTTTCTCATCTCCTTCATTAATTCTTGACGTATCTTACTCTTCATTTTTGCTTTGGTCTCTGAGGTGGGGGAGGAGGATGAATGTCGTGGTGCAGCTCCGAAATAATGTTTAATTCCAACCCCTTTTCCAGCTGCACGTACACAACCAGGATGCTCAGGTTGTCCAATTGTTTCAATCAGGATATATTGGCGACCTTGAGGTACACAATTTTGGGAGCTTTGCTCAACCAAGGAATCCTGCAAGAGACCAAAATCATACAAGTTTTTAATATAATTAATGCTTTAAAATAAATGCAAAAGAGGATAAAAATAACTTACAATTTTTTCTAAGAATATCCGTGATTGCTCGGAACTATATGTACCTGACTTTTTAATTCGGGCCATCTTCCATTTTTCGAGGTGGGAAGGTGGTGATGGAGGTTCACTAATCCCTATATCAATCTCATAAGCAGTCCCCAATCTCGATTGCTCCTTTTCCATTATGAATGATTGTTGCTAATTGCCAAATTTCAGTAAAATATAGGCATTTATGAGTATTAATTGCTAAATAAGTATAAAATAACCCTTAATTTATGAATTTATACCTTTTAATATATTTTGTGATTTGTAATTGAATTGAAATGATTTATTCCCAAATTTGGTGTTAATTTTAGGATTCTAGGGGAGAATGGAGATGATTGGGAAGAAGAAGAATATACAAAGCTAAAAAGGAAAAGTAGGAATGCATCAACACTCACCAAGCTGCCAAATGCACAAAAGAACCATCTCACCACCAGGGGAGTTCGCTTAAGCAAGTTATATGTCACTTAAGCGAGATAGTACCAATGAAGTTGGGTTGGACGTTGTTTTGCTCACTCAAGCGAGCTCATTCTCGCTTGAGCGAGAATACACTTAAGCCCATGAAAATTAGGTTAAATAGGGGGCTTGAGGCACAACCCTAGTGTTCAAGATTGAGAGGAAAACACCATTGAGTGACTTGTAACCCAATTGGGAGGATAAAAGGTGTTAGAAGATGTGTGGCTAATTCTATCCTTTGGGATTGAGAGTAATATGTTCAAACTCTTATGTATTGAGGTGATATCTAAGCATAATATTTTGTTCTTGATTGATTATTGGTATTATTGTTTTGCTTCTAATTCTTGATCTAAAATCCTAAATTTGTCTGGAAAGTATTTTTAAGGTTTTGACCTAAACAATAATACTTAACATATTTGAGTGCTAGTGATGTGAGTTGATTTTAGAATTACACATTTTTATGGGTTGCACTTTGTTTATGGTTTTAATTTTAAACAAATATGGTGAGAAACCCAAGTAAGATTCCCACTAGATACGAACTTAACCAAGTGGTTAAGTAAGTGTGAATGTTAACTTCTAGAGGACAAAGAGAAAACACAATTATATGTTGTTGATGATGAAGAGGTGTGGAATTAAAGAGCATATAACTGAAAGAAAGAAAGAAGATGGAAACCAAATAGAAAAAGATGAAAACAAGAACATAAGGGAATGGAAAATAAAAAAAATGAAAGGAAAGAGAAGCTTAGGATGATGAAAGTGTGGTCACACCACTTGGAGGGGGAGGAGACTCCAAGATGAATGGTGAAGAGCCGCCACTTGAGGTGCACTACTTTCAAGATAATACCTAAGAACAATTTAGGTGACAAAGCTCACTAATCACTCCAGTATAGTTTCTCTTCTTAATTCAAATTCAATGTGTAAATACATGAAGCAATGCACTCTATTTATAGGAGAGAGTGTATGGGAGAATAAGATAGAAGGATAGGGGTGTAAATGACTACAAGCTTTTAGAGACTAGGTTAAAGGTGAGCACATATGGAAGTCTTAAACACATGGGCGAGTTTCTAGAAGCCAGGTTACGGTGGGATTTGGCACAAGTCCAATTTACTAAGTACATCATCTTCTAACTTATTTTTTCTAATTGAAGCTCAAAGTGAGCCCAATTTATTTACTTAACTTGTCTTGTAAGAAGACTAGAAGGAAGAACAACTAACATTCTGGTTCATGTCGGTTCTCCCGCTACTGAGGCTCTTCTGAGATTTGGTGGGACCTTGTCTTGTATGTTGAGATGACTGACCTGGTTTTGAAGAGTCTGTGGTGTCCTTAGTCATCTGCTTGTCGATTTGGTTTGTATCATGCCCCCCAAATTGGAAAGAATTCGACCTCGAATTTAGAACTCCTATAAATAACATAGTTAGTTTGTTCAATGGAAAGATAGAAACATTTCTAGACTTGGTATGTGAAGCAAACTTATGTTCATTAAGCATTGGGAGTATGGGTGAGTTCTACTTACAGACTATGTTTTAAAAGAATATTTGGGGATGAAATGATTTTTTTGTGAAAATCCTCTTAGAAGGTGAAAACATTTAAGAGGTTTTTGAATATCATCCCTAAAATTCTTTATCAAAGATGTCAAGTATTTAAAATGATTAGGAGATGAAAAAGATAAGGAAGAATAATACCTATGAGGTACCATTTGTATTTTTGTACGGGTCAACATTATTGTTTTTACTACGTGAGGTGAGATGATGATACTCGTTTTGTCTATTTTTTCTTCATCTTTTTCATTTTCTCTTTTGGTTTTCATTTTTACTTGGTCCTCATTAACTTCTTTGGGAGAGAGTGATTTTAATATAATCTTATGCCCTTGGAAGTTGAAAGAAATCTTATTGGTATGACCATCATGTAAAAATTTCTATCATATTGTCAAAGCATTCCCAATAGAATGAGTGTTGCTTCCATTGACACAACATCACATAAAACCTCATCTTTATACTTTCCTATACCAAAAGTTATGAGAACTTGTTCATTAACCATAATTTCACCCTCTTCACTTAGTCATTGTATTTTATAGGGCTTTGTATGAGAAATGATGGAAAATCCAAGTTTCTCCACCACTCTTGTACTTGCCACATTTGTACAATTACCCCCATCAATCATCAAAGAACATAACTTTTCATTAATAAGGCACCGGGTATGGAAAATATTTTTCCTTTAACTTTCATCAAAAGATTTTGAAGTTGTCCTAACATACGCCTTATTACTAACAAATCACCTTCACATGGTACTTCACACTCGTCCTCACTTGGGGATTTTGAAGAGGAAAAGGAACTAGCTCTAGATGTTTGGGAACTATGATCACTACAACTATTCCCCCTTTAACCATAATTGTTCGTTTACTTGGGCAATTAGCAGCAATGTGCCCAAAACCTACACATTTAAAGCATTTTTGACTTGAAGTTTTGGTGGGTGATTTAGGAGTATAAGGTTTATCTCTAGACTCTTTATGATGTGGGATGGTTTCTTTTGAGAAATTGGAAGGAGAATCTTGGTTTTGAATTTTTTTTTTTTTTGCCCTTCCAAGATGATTTGTAAAAACCATCACTATGAGTATTTTTAAAAGAATTTTTCTTCAAAACTTGTGATTCAACCTTGACGGCTAGGTGAACCAATTTTTCCAAAGAAGTATACTCATAATTTTACAACATCTTGTATTTCTTGTCGTAATCCACTCACAAATCTAGCAATCTTTGACTCTTCACTTTCATGCATATTAATTTTAGTCAAAGTCACTTCCAAATCTTTAAAATATTCGTCTGCACTCCTAGATCCTTGATGAAGTCGTTGGAGCTTCAACAAGAGTTCCTTGCTATAGTGAGAAGGAACAAACCATTTGCGCATGCATAACTTTAAATCACTCCAAGAGACCACGACTAGCCTCTTGTTTAGCCCAATGTGTATTACAGTTTGATGCCACAATTGCATGGCATAATCCTCAAATTCTATGGAAGCTAACTTAACCTTTTGGTCCTCTTCGACCTCATACACATTAAAAGTTTGTTCTACCTTAACTTCTCATCCTAAATACAAGTTAAGGTCACTTTCACCACTAAAACTAGGTAACTTAACAAAAGGAAAAGAAGTCTTCGGTGGTTGGTATTGGTGGCGCCTATTTTCCACATTGCACTCTCCATTCTTCTTCTTTTTCTTCACTCCCATAGTACTTATGATACCTTGTAGTGCATTTAGGTTCTCACCTCCTTTCTCTAGCTAGTCTCTCTTAAGTATCTTCTAGCCTTTGCATTCTCTCCACTAGTTGCCTAAATTCCTCTTCTTTGTGGGGGCAAGCTCCTCTTAACATTCGAAAGCTCCCCCAAAAGATGTTCCTTTTGAGGAGATTGTGGCTTTGAAGGCTCGCTCGAAGACAAATGAAGCCTAGGGGCAAATATGTATGGTTACCCATATTGGTGCCAACTCACCTCGTATGTTTATCTCAATCAAATCTAAACGAGCATTTAGACCATCCTTCGTCTTCCCATTAATGTTAAGAAGTGTACCAATTAAACTATCGCACACATTCTTCTCAACATGCATTACATTTATACAATCTTTGACTTTTAACCTCGACCAGTACAGAAGATCAAAGAACATTTATTTTCCCTTCCATATCTTTTTCTACTTACCGAAGGTGTGGTCTATGTTCTTTACCTTTTCGTAAACCTCAATACCAATTAATGGAATTGGTGGATTATCAGTCTCTTGATGTCCATTAAAGGCTTTTTTCAACCTCTAGTAAGGATGATGACTTCTAAGAAACCTCTGATGCCAAAGATATACAACCTTCCTTCCATGTTTCAATTGTTGAGAAACGATGTCTTATTCACATATTGGACATGCTTTATGACCCTTAACACTATACCTTGATAAGTTACCATATGCCGAAAAGTCATTGATGGTGCAAAATAACATAGCATGCATCTTGAAAGTCTCATTGTCAAATTCATCAAATACTTCAACACCCTGATCCCACATTAACTTCAAATCTTCAATTAGGGGACTTAGATAAACATATATGTCATTTCCTGACTGTCTTGGACCGGATATCATCATAGACAATATCATGTTTTTTTGTTTCATGCACAATCCAGAAGGTAAGTTGTAAATAACTAGTAAAACAGGTCATGAACTGTGATTCGTACTCATATTTTCGCTTCATGCTCAATTCATTCCGTTTGTAGCTAAACCAAGTCAGATATTTCTTAACTCTTTACCAAATTTTGGAAACTCATCATCAAATTTCTTCCCAACTAGATGTTGAAAACCTCTAAACTCAATACCAACACGTATCAAAGAATTATAAATATATATGCAATATAAAATTAAAAAAATTAATTACAGTTATAAATAATAAAGAATATCAATTAAAAATCAATAAATTATTTATAATCTAATTAAAAATCATTAAATTAATTATAAATACTAAATAATATAAATCTATTTACATTCTAACAATTTATTAATTCTACTCTAACCTAACAACTAAGATAATATAAATTAATAATAAATACTAAATATAAAAATTATAAATCATTAAATTAATTATAAATTTTAAATAATATAAATTTATTTATAATCTAACAATTATTAATTCTATTCTAACCTAGCAACTGACATAATATAAATATAAATTAAAAATAAATACAAACTATAATAAATAAAAAATAAAAAATTAATAATACTAAAAAAATTAAAAATACCACCAACCTTGTGCGTGAAGGCAACGACGACGGTGGCTAGCACCGGCAAAGAAACCAGTGGTGACAACAAAGAAACCAATGAAAACAGTGGTGACAGCCAATGAAATAATGATGGCAGCCAAGAAAACCTTCACCAATGGAGGAGAGAAACCAATAAGAGAAACAATAAATAATAAGCAATAGAGGAGAATGCAATGAGTGAAAAAAACTTACAATGAGTGAATGTCGCAACGAAGATGAAGAAGAAGCAGAGAGTACGAGAGAAAGACAAGTGAAAAGACAAACAAAAGCATAAGTGGGGTATTTCGAATTAGGGTAATAAAATGACTCAAACAATGGTTCTTAGGTAAACCGCTCTTTTAGACAAAAGCTGCTTGGTATAAAACTGCGGTTAGGGTGAAACTGCTGTTTTAGACCAAAGCGCTTGGTATAAAACCGTTGTCACCACTGTTACGAAATGGACTTTAAGCCTAACTCAACCCCATAAAACCGGCTCAATGGGGTGAGGTTTGCACCCACTTATATACAATGAAAGGCTCTAATCTCTAGTCGATGTGGGATCTCCAACACACCCCCCTCACGCCGAGACTGCCAACTCGTGCGTGGGACTATATATTTTGGGTGGTCCGATAGCGGGTGGCACGATAGGCCCAACACAAACACTCGCTAGGATAGGCTCGAAATGGCTCTGATACCATGTTACGAAGTGGACTTTAAGCCTAACTCAACCCCATAAAATCGGCTCAATGGGGTGAGGTTTGCACCCACTTATATACAATGAAAGACTCTAATCTCTAGTCGATGTGGGATCTCCAACACTAACCACCATTTTACACTCGTTTTAATTTCAAAAATGTCACCGTGTTTTGATGGACAATGTTTGACAGTAAAAGCGATGTGTATTTAGTGTTGTAAATGGGATTTTTTGCACTAGTGTATATTTATCTTCCTTCTTTCTAAGCTTATCTTAGCCATGGCTTTCTCCTTTGGTCTTTTTACCTTAATTAGTTGTGAAAACTTGTCTCTTAGACTATATTAAGTGTGAAAATTTGTGTCTAAATAGTTGTAAGCAAGGGTAGAGTACAAAAAAAGTGAAGTAGACTCTTAGGTAAGTTTTCTCACTTCTTCTTTTTCCCTCTTTCCATATTTATGAACATAAATTTTTTTCTCTTGCCTTTATATTGGTTTTGCAGGAACATAAAGCTTATAGGATTGGTACTGGAAGGACTTTACTGCATTAGGGATACGAACATACCTACTACTCTAGATAGCGAGCAAGGTGCAATACTAGATAACATCTTAATAACAAACTATCTAGAGGTTGTTTTTGGATGTTGTTTTCCCTGATTTTGTGAAGGAAAAGGGTGCATTTTGGTGCTAAGGGCTTATGATTGTTGATTATGTTAATGGTTCTTTAATATTATAGGATTAGTTTGTGTTGGACTCATTTTTTGCTTATGTGATGTTATAAGAATGTGGATATTTAATATGAAGGTGGGTGTAGTAGGAACAATGTATTGTTAGGAATCTAATAACTTTATATCCAGTTAGTATTTTGTTAGGTTGGATTGTAAGGTTGATAAGCAGGTTGAGGCTGTTGGTTTTTCTTGTGTAAGGGTTGGGGCACCCTTGAAGGGCTCCATCTAATTTAATTAATTCTTTGTTGATCCAAAAAAATGAATGCTTGTAAAGATCTTTGAGAGAGATGAAATATTAGTAATGTTTAGCTTAATGTGGTTATGATATTGTTGGTTAGGTTTGGATTCTTGGGTGATTAAAGAGTTCTTAAAGTGTTTTGTTTCATCATATTCTAAAAAATCACAAATTTTTCTTAAAAACAAAGGAATTAAAAGTAAGGAAAATGAACTTATTTTAAATGTTATTTTAGATGGTAAGTGAGATACTAATTATGTAATTGAAAGATATTTGATCATACGTGACTAAATTTGAGATCAAAGTGAGTTGGTTGAGCATGAGTCAATTTTATTGTTGAGATATTTATAGGTTAAGGGTGAGACTTTTTAGTGATCAATATGTTTAGTACATTGTTAATAGAAGAATTTATTTATTTATACACATGTTTTGTTTATTCTTTGATTGTAGGTATATGTTGTAGACTATATTAGCAATCTTACTTTTTTTATATAAGAGTTAGAGTACCTCTAAAATGCTTCAAGTTAATCTATTTTATTTATTGTTGATAAAAAAAATTGAAGAATTTATCGATATGTACCAGGAATATTGCTTGTGATAATTTTGTCTTATATTAAGATTTTAAAAAATAATTAAAATAAAAATATTAAAATAACAAGTAATTTAATAATATAATGTTTTTATTTATTAAAATTTAATAATACTTTTTATTTGAATTTGAATTTATTTTAGATATATGCAAAAAAATATTTTATTAGTAGAAAAATTTCATTCACTTTTTCTTAATCTAAAATAATTTTATTTTTTACTATGTTATTCTTCTTCTTTTATTTTTTTTACTTCCTTTTATCCCAAAAAAACATAAGTTAGCCCGAAGCCATTGTAGTAACTCGTAATAATTTGTCTTCCACTCTATATTGACATGTTCTCGTGTTGACCAGTAGAAAAGCATCCTATTAAAATATTTATAATTATACACCTAGAGTTAAGAATTATGTGTGAAAAAAAAATCAAGAAAAAGAATTATGAACTCAATGGATTAAAATAAAACAAAAGTTATATTTTAGGTTTTATTTAATACGTTTTGAAAATGCAATAAGATTGATATATACCAAATATTATACCTTAACTCGTTCGAAGAATTAATATAATAGTAGGTCATATCTTAAATATGATGTTGATATTTAAAAAGGTGATATTTTTAATTTTAATCTTATTTTTTCATTTTAACAGTTTACATTTAACATATTTAGTTTTTGATAGTCAAAATTAGTTATTTATTTTATTTATGTTCTCAATAAATTTCTAGTCTTATGGGTTTCCTATTTTCTGTTTTGCTTTAGTAAGTGTAAAAGGTTATAAAATGTCTAATGTTCATTTCAATTTGTAGTGAATTCAATTCACTTCCAATTTTACGTGTTATTTCATTTTAGTTCCTACATTTGGTATAGAGCTTGAAGTTGTGCCCTCTTTACCTTTGTGGAACCTTGGTACTTTTGCCGCATCGACAACCAGATTGCCTTCGATGTCCCTTTGTCAAGAATTGTTTCCAGAATTTCTCTATCAATAGCCTGGAATAAAAAATTCTTAACCTTCAAATCCTTGAGCTTGGCTTCCTCCACGTTTTTTCTCTGTGCTTCACTCGTTGCCGCGGTTCCAATCGGCGGCTTCGGTATTCCTTTGTCTACAAGACTCCACATCTCTTTACTTCTCAGAAAGTTTTCCATCATCATTGACCAATGATCATAATGACCGTCAAATTTTGGAATAGCTGGTTGCACGAACTTTTCTGACATCTGAAGCAAAACAGAAAAACCACTTTTCATGGCAAGTTACAAGGAAATTCAAAAGCAACTAATCCTAGAAAATAGGGAACCCATAAGACTAGGGATTTATTGATGTATTTGGCTTAGGAGAATATTGGAGCACTTTGGAGCTGAAGAAAGAGGAAGCACAGAAATTAATTGTGACAACAACTCTACAATTCAGCTGTCCAAAAATTCTGTTTTTCATGGACGAAGCAAGCACATTGGAGTAAGATTTCATTTTCTCCGAGACTTGGTAAATGATGGAGCTGTGAAGCTGAGTTTTTGTATCTCTGAAGAACAGAAAATGAAATCTTACTCCAATGTGCTTGCTTCGTCCATGAAAAACGAAATTTTTGGACAGTTGAATTGTAGAGTTGTTGTCACAATTAATTTCAGTGTTTCCTCTCCAATATTCTCGTAAGTCAAATACATCAATAAATCCCTAGTCTTATGGGTTCCCTATTTCTAGGATTAGTTACTTTTGAATTTCCTTGTAACTTGTCATGAAAAGTGCTATTTTGTAAAAGGCTATAAAATGCCTAATGTTCATTTTATTTTGTAGCGAATTCAATTTCCTTCCAATTTTACGTGTTATTTCATTTTAGTTCCTACACTTTTCACATAATATTTTTTATTTTTCAATCAAATTATATAATTTTTTTTGCATTTTGTACAAATAGAAATTATACTAATCATAATGACTTTCAAAACAATCGTTACAAATATTAACAATTATATCACAAAATAGTAAGTCATAACTAGATGACAGTATATAAAATATATTTCTCATTGTCAATGCATTTTAATTAATTACCTTTATGAACATGGAAAAATGTTTCTTTATATTGAATTTCTTAACCAAACATTTTTAAATTTTCAATAAGTAGAAGTAAATCTAAATAAATAAAATAATATTTTCTTAGATGAAAGACACATGTTATCAATGGAGAATCTGACTCTATTTCTCAGTATACTATTATTAAAGAAATGATTAAATGTATTATGTGTTGTGCAGAAGCAGACATAGCAGTATATTAGTATAATAGAGTATATAAATATCCACGCAAAAAGCATTTTGGCGGTGCATTGAGAAAAATATAGAACGGAATAAGGGCATATTAGAGAACTTACAAAAATGGCGATTGCACTCTAGCGGTGCGCAACGCACTCGTAGCGATTATTTGAAAGAAGCGCCATTCTCCAAAAAAGCAACTACAATCGGATCTACGGCATGCGTATTCGTGGCTCCACGCGTCAGCGTAGCAACGGTGGCTGCCACGCCTTTCGAGAAACATATAAAACAAGGGAATCTGATTGGGCCACGTGCAGCTTCAGGGAAAACCACTAGTGGTTTTTCTGGCCACATAAGCGGTTTGATTGCACCACCCAAAAGTGGTTTCCTCACTTTCCTTATATAGCTACCGAGCTCGTGCTGCTGATGCGTATTCAGCGCTTTGTCTGTTATAACCAACGCCTTCCTCAGTAAGCACACTCTTTTCTCTCTTCTTCACAGTTTTTTTTCCTTTTTCTTTTTAAGATTCTCTCTGTCTTTCTCGGAAAATCAATTGGTCTTCCTTCGTCACCACAGTGGATCCAAGCGTCTTCTATTTTCTCTTTCGCAACCGTTGTTTTGATTTTCGCTTTTTATTTTTTCTTCTTCTTCGTCTAATTGAAGTTTTGTTTGTGGATCTGTTTTGCAGCGAGTGCTTTTCTGAATCGGAAGGATCTGATTGTTAGGGTTTGGTATGGGGAGAGGAAAGATCGTGATAAGGAGGATCGACAATTCGACGAGTAGGCAAGTCACCTTCTCGAAGCGAAGGAACGGTTTGCTGAAGAAGGCGAAGGAGCTTGCGATCTTGTGCGATGCTGAAGTGGGAGTTATGATTTTCTCCAGTACAGGAAAACTCTACGATTTCGCCAGCTCCAGGTACACGATTCGTCTATCGATCTATTTTTCTTTTTTTTTTGTGGATGTTGAATGCTATGCTAATATATGCTCTACGATTTCACTGTCAAGTTTTGTGCATCGATGTTGAATGCTGTCTGTGTTGTAGCTTATTCGTAATGATATTATTAAGATATTAGCACAAGTTTTATAAGATTTGAAAAACCGTTCCCGTCATAGTGTAGTTAATAGTTAATTTAATTAGCAGTAATTAGAGCACTTCGTTAGGTTAGACACGAGCGACCCTTTCGTTCAAACGCAAAAGGTTTAGAATTTGAAGAACGATTATGTCTGGTGCTTACTCGTACAGTTAATAACAATAACAGTAACGGCTATATAGATAGTGTTATTTTGGATTCAACTGCAGTGACGGGTGTTATGGGTTACATTTCTCTATAGGCATCATTTTTAATAATGTTGGGATTTTTGCGGGAGATTATAATTAATATAGGTGACGAGATAGTTAATTAATATTATTATAGTAATAAAAGGGCTTACATAACTGTGTGTAGTTAAGTAGAGTGGTGTTTTCTTCAAAGATGCAGTGGGTTTGAAAATTAGAATAGTTGAGCTGGATGAAAAAAATAGGGTGCCGAGTAATCTTATCACAGTTCTGAAGTACTGCAGAAGGGGTCCACCGAAAACCTCAGTTGTGCTCTACAAGAAGACTGTAAGATGTTTATCAGTGAGATAAAGAAACCACTTGGATCTTATAGGGAGTTGAATGAGTTTGTGCGTTTTGTAGATTTAAAGTTAGAGTCGTTTCGTGTTGTTGAACTTGATGAACTTGAGATAAATGGTGTGATTCTTTCCTCATAAATTGTCATTCTTATTTTAATCTCTAATACGTTATTTGATAGGAGTGATTTATTATTTGCGTGAATTTCTGAGTTGATTTAAGAGAATTTGGGATGATTGTCTGTACTCTGGTTTATGCCATTTGTAGAGATTTAATGGAAAAATTTAGAAAGATAAATGAAGTGTGACAGAGAATAAAGTGGTGGATTTGTAGGATTGTTTGATAAATTATAATTTAATTTTATATCTAATATTTACTTTTTAAAAATAATTTTATATATTAGACTTTTTTTAAAAATTTATAAATATTATTGAAAATTAATAAATAATATTTTTAAAAAATACCTTTTTATTTTTAATAATGTTTATATTTAAAAATATACTTAAAATAATTTTCACATTATACTACAAGTATACCAATTTTCATTAATTCAATCAAATCATTTATATATTAGTAATGAACTTTCTATTGAAATCTAAAATATATTTTCTTAATCAAATCATTTCACTTATTATTATTATTTTTAAATAATTATCATGAATTATTGATATTGTGTAGGATGTGATTTGAACTGCAGTAAGCGAGTTATAGATAGAAAGAAATCGTGTAATTTTGTAATTTTTAAAGAGAGTGTAGTCAATGTTTTAGAAGTGTTTGTCTTAGTTTAACTAAGGGTTTGGTCTTCGGTTACAGCCAAGTCACACTCTGGATATTTTTCCTTTTCTGACGAGTGTTAACTCTCTGATTTGTATGAGGATGGTTTTTGATATTCTTTTTCAGGTGTTTGTTTTTTAGGTGATTTTTCTAGATCCAATCAGATGTGTTTTTTTCTCCATAGATATCAGTTGGAACGCTTTTTAGTGGGGTGGGATATGCTTAAAATTATTAGTCTATATATGGGTTAGACCACCTTTTAACTGGTTCACATTTATTATTTTTTATTATCAATAAAAAAATTACATTCCAAGCTCTTAATCAAACAAAACAATGATTTTATTTACTTATTCCAAGTCATATATTATTTATACAGGCATAACTTCTCCTAGATAAATTTTCCATAGCATTTTGATGAACTTTAATCACATAATTTAGGTTAATCTCTGTATAACATATAATGAAGTATCATTAATTTTTATAAAATAATTTTTTTATTATATACGTCATATAAAAGTAGTTATATTTCTCCAATTTATATTTTTGATTTAAATTGGAGAAAAAACACCTATTAGTACAGGCAAGTTGGCTTCCTTTTCTGAACATATCCAACTGGAACACCTGGGTATAAGTTTTTTTTTATCAGTGTTTACATGAGAAGATTTTTCACTTTATAACACTTTATTAGTACATACTTTCTATTCTCTTTGTTATATTATATTATTTATTATATACCAAAAATCTTAACACCTCATTTTTTTTATTGTTTTGCCCATTAAATATATTAATTTTCTCTTTTTAATTTTATATTTTCCATGTGGAAAAATATGTAAAATATATTTACTTTTATGGACAGGATTAAAAAGAAATTAAATGGAAAAAATATTAGTAAGAGAATTGTAAGATAACTAGTTAAAAGATATATGTAGTTTTTATCTTGATATTATTAGTGTGATGAGCTTACATATGATATCATTCTGAATGATAAAAAATACACACCCTTTTTTGTTATCAAATGTATTTTCCACTCTAACTATATACTAATATTGAAGTGTTTAGATTTGGAATAACATTAACTTATGTCTAGGTTCTTATGTAACATTGAATGCTCACGGTTCAGTGGCGATTCAATTTAATTCTCTTAAATACAAAACTTTGAAAGTTAATTTCAGTTAAAAGTTAGCTTAACTTTTGAATTATATTTTTACAGCAATTAAACTTAACTAATAAATATATAATGGTACAAAAAGATATGTTGATATGATTTATATACGTTTATTTTATAAAATATAGTTATGGTTTCATGCTTTCGTTTATATTGAACTCTTATTATTTTTATTAAAAAAAAACAAAATAGGGCAATAAAGAAATAGATACCATAAAAAATAATGAGTTTTTTATTTATTAAGACACTATTTGAATGATGGCTTCTTAAAAGGTAATTATTTTTTATAAAATAATTGAATGATTTATGACAAAAATTATGGTTTTTGGATAGAAATTTGTAGAAGAAATTAAAATTTTATGAAACTAATTAACATCTTAAAAATTTAGCAATTTGATTGCTTAAAATTAATTTCAAATTTTACCTTAAAAAAAGTGAAAATTCTTTGTATTTTCTCTTCTCTCACATTAATATATCGTCTATTCGGTTTCGATCAAAATGTGTTTGACTGAAGTTAAAACATTAGCAATTTGACATGTTTTTTTTTATTGATTTTAGATTTATTTAAAGTTAGAGTGATCCTAGTTATTTTTTAAGGCCATCGTCAAGGTTATTTTGTGCGATATATCTATCAATCAACATATAAGTTAGACTTTTTATCTGTCAACAACAACAATGTTTTTTATTTGATGTTAATCGAGTTTTTTCTGCTAATGTCTTTCATAACGTAAATCGATATTATTTTAAGTAGGGTAGAGTGATTTTTTTACCAATGTTAATCTATTTTTTACTAACATTCGTAATAATATAATTTGGCTAATATGAATTAGGATTTTGTATCACACCAAATATACAAGTTAATGCAAGTCAGTATATTTTTTTTGTTGAACTTATTAACTTCTAAATGACATTATTGAGATTATTTATTCATTAATAAAGATCAAAGTTATTTTTTAAATTAATGTTTGTCAATATGTTCTCAACCAATGTATCAAGGTAATTTTTCGTAGTTGTAAACCAAATTTTCGTGGTTGAAGTTTGTAGTGATTATTTTCTCTCAATATCTACAAGGTTGAAGTAGTCATTTTGTATTTAGTATTTTTGTTTGGTAGTAATTAAAATACTCTATCCAAACAAGAAAAACAAAATTAATAAATTGGAATCATATATATATATATATATATATATATAAATAAAATATTTTAAAAATAAATTAATTCAAATTTAATATATTTTAATTTCTTGAAAATTGAAAAATTCCTATCCATAGCACAATATAAGAATAAAATGAAAAAAAAAATATAGAAAGTTACATACTACAAATTTAAAGAATAATATAAATAAGATGAGTGAAAAAACATAATATGTTGCGGGATAAAGTTCGTTTACTAAAGATATGTATAGTCAAACAAATTAATTAGCTAATTGATTTGTGATAATTGTAAATAATAAAACCACCTCATTCTTTTCCCAAATGTTTATGATTGTAATGTAAAACTATGGTGTTAAATGTTTTGAATGAATAAAATAAAAGAGAAAACAATTAAAATTATTAAAGATTAGGTTTCATTCCCACGACAAAGAGAACAACTCATATATTTTCACGAACAATCTCAATAATAAAAGAGAAAATAAAAAAATACCAATTAAAAAGGAGGATGCTAATGAATTTTGTAAAGCTCTTAATCCTTTTAAGTTACTAACCAAATAAAAATGTCTATTTAAAACTTATGAACCCAACATTAGACCCACGTTAAAATAAGAAAAGACAATAAAATCTAGTTAGAGACGGAATCGATGTGCAGATCACAAACATAAATATACATATTTTGACATTCATCAATCATAATCTCATCTCATCTAAAAAAATATCATTGCACAATATTATTATGAGACTAATAATATTTATATTATATTTATTATAGAATGGGATTAGTTTGAGTTATGGGATTTGAAATTCACCATGTTACTAACTCAATTTAACTGTATACACCAAACAAACTTAAACCAACTTATTGATATTTTTATGGGTTAAATCATCGGGTTAGGTTAAAAAATTTACATTTTTATAGGTTGGATCATTGAGTTAGGTTGAGTTAGATGGATTCGTAAGTTGGATGTAACTAGTTTTCACTTATAAAAGCATATCATGTTCTCTATTGCTTGTAAAAAAAGAGAATTAAGTAACATGTAATGAAAAGTAAAATAATTGTTTGATCTATTATTATTATTATCATTGTAATTGTACACAACCCATAATAGAAAAACAACCATCACTAACCAAAAGTAGTAAAGTACCTAATGAAAAAAAAAATCCAATTTGTAAAAATTTACAGGAACAATAATGACAACAACTATAATAAAAAAATAAATATCTTTAATGGGGAAGTTAAAACCCATGGAACACAAATCACTTATTCAAATTTCATTAAAGATCAAATAATGAAAAAAAAATAGATCAAATGCACTAACAATTTTTAACTAATTTTGAAGAATAAAAAAATCAAAATAGAGAAATAATACCAAACGGATTTCCTCAGTCACAAACTTTCAATTTACTATAATCAAAATGAAGAATACTATTCAACAAACTTATTGTCCATTGTTTAATCTAATCCAACGGCAACTTAAGCAGAAATCACGATTAATTAAATAGAAATCACAATTTTAGTAAAGTTGTTTGATAAATATGCGAACTCATTTTCTACTCTCTTTGTTTTCTTTTTCAGCTATCTTTCTCTCTTCCAAAGACCTGCAAAATTAACATTCTTTCTTAATTTGATAGAGCTAAGTGAAATAGAATGAACTTACTTGATAAGTTTGAACTTTTAAACACAAAGAACCCAAGTTAACCTATAAGACAAAACTAAACATGTATAAATTCAAACTTGACACTTCATCAAAGAGAAGATCAAATGGCTTATAGGTACAATCTACCTCCCTTCAAAACTAGGTAGGAAATATAATCACTAACAAATCTTCCACAATGACGTTCCAAGAACTTAAAAATGCTCAATTTTCATTCATCAATTTAAATAGAAATATTATAAATAAATAAATTTTCCTATATTGATAATGTTATTTTATTTGAATTGTTTTTTTATTTCTTACTTTCCTATTCCCTTTAATATATTATGCTTCCATATCTCCTTTTAATGTGTTTAGCATGTAAAAATAGATTAGATGTTGAAAAAACACAATCAAAATTTTCTGTTATTATCTGAAATTGATTAAAAAATATAAAAGTTGGAGGTTTCATCACTCTTACTCTTTTAATGAGTTTATGTTGATTTAAAATGAGATTCAGTAAATTGTAATTGTAGCTGAATTGATGAACTTCAAGTCTAACACAATTTACTTCTCTTTCTCCTGCAAGAGTGAGAGGGAGAGAAAATTTTAAAGTTACACAAACATATAGACTAATAATTACTACATCAACTAAATCATCTACCCCAAAATTTCATTCCTGAGACATGTGAACCACTTTACAATTTGATAAGATATTACGGAGGCATAAATATTACTTCTTTAAATTTGTACATAGTAAGGTCCTAATTTCTTTAGTTAATGTTACCGTGAACAGAGTATATGTCTGACGCCTTCTGATTTTGAATTACTCTTTTCAGCATGAAATCGGTAATTGACCGATACAATAAATCAAAAGAAGAAAATTTTCAACTTGGGAGTTCAACCTCTGAAATTAAGGTATATAAATATCTAACTTACAATCACACATGAACTACTTATGAGATTATCATGAAATTGTATAGAGCATTAGACATGTTTGAATGTGAAAAAAGAGATGACTGAAAATATAATTTGTAATGTAATTTTTGCATCCTCAAGTTGCTAGTTTTTTCATTTTTCTTTCCCAAGTATTAATGAGTTAAGACACCACAATTTTCAAGTTCGAACAAAAAAATACTTCATTATTTTGGGGGAAACAATCCAAATGAGCAAATTAACTTGGGGCACTTCCTCCCTTCCACTCTTTTCAAGTTCATGATTCAGCACACCGTTAAAAAATATTTGAAGGGTAGAATGTAAAATATCTGAAAAATTGACAACCCAGTACCTTACCCAGTGTATAATAAAAATAAAAGGAAGAACTTAGCAGGATTTATCAGTTCTTGGTTGGCATGATTATATACCAAAAAAGTAAAATGTTTTGTCACTCTTCTAGTAAAACATCCATACTGGCCAAAGCATAACATAACTAAAAACCACGATGCCAATTAAGCACTCTGAAAGAAATGAATAATTTAATAACTTCCTACTTCTTCCTTTCTTCTCGAATGAAACTCCCCAACCAAGGGATAGGATTGGGAGATATGAATTGAATCACTTCACTAGAGAAGACTTAAGTTTGATTTCTTCCACAAGAACCCTAATTACAAAATAAATAAATTGTTTACAGAATTAAGTTGAGTTATATAGACGGAGCTACAAAATTAGCAATGATAGATCCTAATCATCTTTATTATTAAGAAGTGGATTGACTATGTTGGAAATCCCATGCACTTTTATTAAGAGTTTGTTAAACGTATTAGGTCATCTGTTATCGGGTTGTTATTGGACTACTCATAAATATACAGTCTCATGTATGAATTGGCAGCCTTGCATGAGGGGGTGCGTTGAAGATCTCACATCAACTAAAGATTAAGATATTTCATAGTATATAAGTGGGTGCAAACCTCACCTTATAAGTCGATTTTATAAGGTTGAGTTAGGCTTAAAGTTCACTTCCTAATATGATATCAAGACCATTTAAAACTTATCCTAAGGATAGTTTTTCAAGTTTATGAGACCACCCGCTATCCATAAATATATAATCACAAGTACAAGTTGACAGATCTTGATGTAAAGAGGGGTGTTCAAGATCTCACATTGGCTAAAAATTAATCTTTATTACAAAATAAATATAAGGATAATCAAATAAGATCTAATAAGAATAATCTACAATCTTGATCTTGATCTTAACTAAACCTAAAGCTTCTAGAACATTTAATTGAAAGTTCAAATAAAAGCACATACAACTGTCAACAATCCATAATTTTCACTCTAATGGTTCGTATAAGTAACTAGCTTTAGACTCTAATCAAGAGGTGGTAACCTGAGTCTAGCGCAACACGCCATGTTACATCACAACTTTACAACCCTAAAACTTGATCGAAAAATTATCCACTCCGAAGACTTGACCTGACCTAACCATATTTCAAGGGTAATGGTGAAAGAGTGTCAATCACTTATATTTGCTCAAGATAATTTCATTCTCTTTACAAAGCACACACCTAGCTCTTTTTTAAAGAATTTTTTATTCTTTATGTGACAAAAGGTCTTTGAACATTATTCAATTTGCTTGGTAGGATTCACTTCTCTTTAAAAGACAACTCTTATAAAGTCCTCTTGAAAGTAACACTTTGGAAGGATAGTCTTTATGTGTTTAAAAGACAACTCTTATAAAGTCCTCTTGAAAGTAACACTTTGAAAGGATAGTGTTTATGTGTTCAAGGATCTAATACATACATTATGAAGAAACTCTCAATTACTATATAACTAATCAAACGTTTACCATTAAGTTAATTAAGTCACTCATGATACAACTTTTTTATTTAAGAATGTTACGACCCAAATAATATAAATCCTAAATCCTAATCTTATTGCAAGATAATTGATGTATCTATAATTGTCACAAAAATTGAATATTGAATTGTGATATTAATTGTTGAGCTCATAATCAATTGTAAACTAAACGTCTTCAAGCACTATTATAAGGTTATACGTGCCCAAATAATTTATGTTATTGTGGTCATACAATATATTTATATATTATTTTGTTTAGTTTTGTCTCATTTAATTTAAATAATATGAAAGCCTAAAACTTTCTTTCTGATAAAAGGAGCATATATCTGGTGATTCGTCTTCCTATAATATCTAATCTGACCTTTATTTATTTCTTTCATATTTTTAGTTTTGGCAAAGGGAGGCAGCAATGTTAAGGCAACAATTACACAATTTGCAAGAAAGTCACCGGTACACCCCTTATCAGAACATATGCTTATCCTACTACAGTCGAGTTTAAAAGAAAATTCCACATTAAAAAGAACTCAGCAGTCTATTTAACATGTTAGTGTCAACTGTAGGTATTGCATACTATATAGTATTTATGCTGTAACTAATACCTCACTAATTCCTACCAAAAAAAAAAATGCTTGTGTATTTGACAAATTAAGCATTTTCATAAAGTTATTCTATTCATATTAACAAAGACAGCTATAGAGATCAGCTTGTGTAAGCAGCATTAGGTGTACATAAATTAGGGTTGGTAAGATGGATTGAGGAAAAATTTTAATTTAGAATGTAAAATAATAATAATTTATTGATTCATTTTTATCTATTAGTTTATTTTAAAAATTTCTTATCAATCCATGATCATTTAAAAAAAAATCATTGAATCCATCAATTAATTTTTCATGAATGGATATTCAATCAATCCACAAAATATTATTACCTTTCGTTATATATAAAAGAAACAAATACATAATTCTCAAGACAACTAAAGCAAGTTAAATTGATAAGGTTTAATTAACAATGTCATAAATTTATATTTTATTTCAGAAATACTTATAGAATTTAATGGTTTAAGTGGTGGTAGTTATATTTAATGTCATGACTCGTAATTAAATGAATAATTTCTTAACGACTTATTTTGTTAATGAACAGTAAATGCATCTTCTTTCATGAGAAATATATGCAAGTCTCATTGATATATACTTCACAGTAAATTACGTGTATAAACGAAAATTAACAATTAACGCAATTGAAATTAGTCATATATTTTCAAATCTATTTTGTAAAGTAATTTTTAAAACATTTTTAAAAATACACTTTTTGAATTTAAAATGCCAGAAATATGGGAAAAAAGGTCGGATTAATTTTAATCCATTCAACATTTATAAGATCTATAACATTTTCAAAAATAATTAATGTAATGAAATTAAATGTATAGATTGGAATCGAGTTATTTTTATTTTTTGCAAAAGAGGAGTTGGATGGATTTATTATGAATGGATATATAGATTGATTTGTCACCACTAGAATTGTTCAGTATTGGAAACTGCTCGATGGTGGTCTTCATAGCAAATGGCAATTGTGCATTGTGATTTCTTTTAAAGCAAAATTAATGCATTATGATTATATATAGTTGAGCGTCCAATAATTTTGATAATTGTAGTTTGTGAATGTAGAATACCCTCTGTACAAGATTTGGTCCTCAGTACAGCTAGTGTATTGTTATTTTAGGTTAAATTTTGTATTTTATTAGTTTACATTATATCAAAATGCGTTACAACTTCATAAATTATAATGAGACATTGATTTTCAACACAAACCAGAGGTTATGAAATCAATTTAGCTACCTTAAGCGAAACCTAATTGACATGCAGATACCGTAAAAAAGATGAACATACATTTTCAGTAACATCGTCATACATGCATGGCCCAAACTTCTCCATATTCAAATAATAACAATGTTAAGAGTAAGATAGTTAAGGTTTAGAAAAATTATCTAAATGAGGCTCTAGCATAAGTCTTGTATATGTATTAGGCATGTTTAGAAATTCTTATAACTATAGCACCATTCCTTTTTTTTTTTTGCCTAGCACACTGGAGTAAAGATTTACAAGAATAGTACGGTTTCCTGTTTACCGCCAGTATTCGACTTTTCGATGACCAAATTTAGGACGTTGTTTTCGCGTCCCGCCACCACCACCATGATCCTCCATCCACCGCTGTCAGCACCCTCAACCATGCCGGCCTCTGCGGCATGGTCATTTCTGGCGTTGAGGATTGCCCCTTTTTCATTTTTCTCATCCTTGCCCTCTACTTACTGGTTTGGAACAACGGCCAGAATTTAGTTCACAGAAAGACAAATTCTAGCAGTAAACTGTAAATCTTGCGATAATATGCTACTAGGGAAAAAGAAAACATTGCGGGATGGGTAGATGGTAAATTTCTCACGTGTTCACATCTTAACAAACAACTGTTTGAGATCATAAATGGACTAGACATTATACCAAATAGTACTTCTGTTGTATATTCAGGTTGTTATTAGAAAGTGATTTTTAAATCTAATAGAGGTAATAGAGGTAATATTTGGTGTACTCATTTCCTTGGAACTTTTGACCTTTCAACTGCTACCTCATTACTTTGTTCTCATTGTCTATATTCCATCTCTCTTCCTCGTCTTTTAAGTTCCTCATCTGTCACTATTCCAAAAATTAATGTGCCTGTTTGTGAACTAGTTACAATTATTATTACAATGAGATAAATTGTCTCATAATTATAGAAGAATAAAAATGAGTATCTCTTAAAGTTTGTCAAATAATTTAAAATACACACAAAAAATTACGTTCAAGATTATATATTCAATTATTAAGGTTCCATATATCCAATACATACAATTTTACTTCTAGTTTGATGTAGCAGCAAAATCATGGGGGAAGAACTGTCAGGTTTGACAGTCAAAGAATTACAAAATTTGGAGAAGCAATTAGAAATAAGCCTTCGTGGTGTCCGTATGAAAAAGGTTTGTATTCTCTATCAAACATTTCAAGCTCAATTTTGAAGATAAAGATGTATTTGTTAACATAATATCGGCATATGCAGGATCAACTTTTAGTGGATGAAATACAAGAACTAAATCGAAAGGTAAGTCTTTAAACACAAGTTAATGATCTAAGTATTTTATTACTTAAAATATTGCTTTTACTTACTGCAGGCAAACCTCATTAGCCAAGAAAATGTGGAACTGTATAAGAAGGTAAACCTAATTTCTCAAGAAAACAAGGAATTGAAAAAGAAGGTACTGGTTTGGATGGCAGATCAAACTAAAATAATCTTCTCAAACTGAATGATCCACTTTCTAAATGAGGACAACTTTGTTTACTATTTATCCTGAACTTTAAAAGAGTTTTACTAACTCAGGTCTATGGAACAAAAGATGATAGCGAAACAAACAGAGATTATGTTCTGACAAATGGTCTAGGCATGGGAGAGGATTTGCAATTGCCCGTGAATCTCCAGCTAAGCCAGCCACAGCAACAACACTACAAGGCTCCTTCAGGAATTTCGAAATTGGGGTATGATCTTTCAATCATTTTAACTAGTAGACCAATAATTATGATGCAAAAGCATTGATATCAGATTTATTTTTATTCTTGCAGCAGATTGCAATTGCATTGATCCATTTACAGGATATGTGTTTCGCAATTGCTATCAAGAAAAATGGACTAGGATTTTAACTTTGATGTGTTTATATAAATGTTCTGGCATATAGACCACAAACTAATTAGTTTAAATATTTTATTATCAAGAAAAGAAAACCAAACCTAGCATGTATGTCAGAAGTAATGAAGCATCTTTTGAGAAGCTAAGACTCAAATTAAGGAAGAAATTCTACAAACCACACAGATGTGTAGTTCCTTTTACCAGTTTTATATGTTAAAAATTATTAGTGACTTTTAAATGGGTGAAAGATGCAATTTGCAATTGCATTGATCCATTTACAGGATATGTGTTTCGCAATTGCTATCAAGAAAAATGGACTAGGATTTTAACTTTGATGTGTTTATATAAATGTTCTGGCATATAGACCACAAACTAATTAGTTTAAATATTTTATTATCAAGAAAAGAAAACCAAACCTAGCATGTATGTCAGAAGTAATGAAGCATCTTTTGAGAAGCTAAGACTCAAATTAAGGAAGAAATTCTACAAACCACACAGATGTGTAGTTCCTTTTACCAGTTTTATATGTTAAAAATTATTAGTGACTTTTAAATGGGTGAAAGATGCAATTTGCAATTGCATTGATCCATTTACAGGATATGTGTTTCGCAATTGCTATCAAGAAAAATGGACTAGGATTTTAACTTTGATGTGTTTATATAAATGTTCTGGCATATAGACCACAAACTAATTAGTTTAAATATTTTATTATCAAGAAAAGAAAACCAAACCTAGCATGTATGTCAGAAGTAATGAAGCATCTTTTGAGAAGCTAAGACTCAAATTAAGGAAGAAATTCTACAAACCACACAGATGTGTAGTTCCTTTTACCAGTTTTATATGTTAAAAATTATTAGTGACTTTTAAATGGGTGAAAGATGCAATTTGCAATTGCATTGATCCATTTACAGGATATGTGTTTCGCAATTGCTATCAAGAAAAATGGACTAGGATTTTAACTTTGATGTGTTTATATAAATGTTCTGGCATATAGACCACAAACTAATTAGTTTAAATATTTTATTATCAAGAAAAGAAAACCAAACCTAGCATGTATGTCAGAAGTAATGAAGCATCTTTTGAGAAGCTAAGACTCAAATTAAGGAAGAAATTCTACAAACCACACAGATGTGTAGTTCCTTTTACCAGTTTTATATGTTAAAAATTATTAGTGACTTTTAAATGGGTGAAAGATGCAATTTGCAATTGCATTGATCCATTTACAGGATATGTGTTTCGCAATTGCTATCAAGAAAAATGGACTAGGATTTTAACTTTGATGTGTTTATATAAATGTTCTGGCATATAGACCACAAACTAATTAGTTTAAATATTTTATTATCAAGAAAAGAAAACCAAACCTAGCATGTATGTCAGAAGTAATGAAGCATCTTTTGAGAAGCTAAGACTCAAATTAAGGAAGAAATTCTACAAACCACACAGATGTGTAGTTCCTTTTACCAGTTTTATATGTTAAAAATTATTAGTGACTTTTAAATGGGTGAAAGATGCAATTTGCAATTGCATTGATCCATTTACAGGATATGTGTTTCGCAATTGCTATCAAGAAAAATGGACTAGGATTTTAACTTTGATGTGTTTATATAAATGTTCTGGCATATAGACCACAAACTAATTAGTTTAAATATTTTATTATCAAGAAAAGAAAACCAAACCTAGCATGTATGTCAGAAGTAATGAAGCATCTTTTGAGAAGCTAAGACTCAAATTAAGGAAGAAATTCTACAAACCACACAGATGTGTAGTTCCTTTTACCAGTTTTATATGTTAAAAATTATTAGTGACTTTTAAATGGGTGAAAGATGCAATTTGCAATTGCATTGATCCATTTACAGGATATGTGTTTCGCAATTGCTATCAAGAAAAATGGACTAGGATTTTAACTTTGATGTGTTTATATAAATGTTCTGGCATATAGACCACAAACTAATTAGTTTAAATATTTTATTATCAAGAAAAGAAAACCAAACCTAGCATGTATGTCAGAAGTAATGAAGCATCTTTTGAGAAGCTAAGACTCAAATTAAGGAAGAAATTCTACAAACCACACAGATGTGTAGTTCCTTTTACCAGTTTTATATGTTAAAAATTATTAGTGACTTTTAAATGGGTGAAAGATGCAATTTGCAATTGCATTGATCCATTTACAGGATATGTGTTTCGCAATTGCTATCAAGAAAAATGGACTAGGATTTTAACTTTGATGTGTTTATATAAATGTTCTGGCATATAGACCACAAACTAATTAGTTTAAATATTTTATTATCAAGAAAAGAAAACCAAACCTAGCATGTATGTCAGAAGTAATGAAGCATCTTTTGAGAAGCTAAGACTCAAATTAAGGAAGAAATTCTACAAACCACACAGATGTGTAGTTCCTTTTACCAGTTTTATATGTTAAAAATTATTAGTGACTTTTAAATGGGTGAAAGATGCAATTTGCAATTGCATTGATCCATTTACAGGATATGTGTTTCGCAATTGCTATCAAGAAAAATGGACTAGGATTTTAACTTTGATGTGTTTATATAAATGTTCTGGCATATAGACCACAAACTAATTAGTTTAAATATTTTATTATCAAGAAAAGAAAACCAAACCTAGCATGTATGTCAGAAGTAATGAAGCATCTTTTGAGAAGCTAAGACTCAAATTAAGGAAGAAATTCTACAAACCACACAGATGTGTAGTTCCTTTTACCAGTTTTATATGTTAAAAATTATTAGTGACTTTTAAATGGGTGAAAGATGCAATTTGCAATTGCATTGATCCATTTACAGGATATGTGTTTCGCAATTGCTATCAAGAAAAATGGACTAGGATTTTAACTTTGATGTGTTTATATAAATGTTCTGGCATATAGACCACAAACTAATTAGTTTAAATATTTTATTATCAAGAAAAGAAAACCAAACCTAGCATGTATGTCAGAAGTAATGAAGCATCTTTTGAGAAGCTAAGACTCAAATTAAGGAAGAAATTCTACAAACCACACAGATGTGTAGTTCCTTTTACCAGTTTTATATGTTAAAAATTATTAGTGACTTTTAAATGGGTGAAAGATGCAATTTGCAATTGCATTGATCCATTTACAGGATATGTGTTTCGCAATTGCTATCAAGAAAAATGGACTAGGATTTTAACTTTGATGTGTTTATATAAATGTTCTGGCATATAGACCACAAACTAATTAGTTTAAATATTTTATTATCAAGAAAAGAAAACCAAACCTAGCATGTATGTCAGAAGTAATGAAGCATCTTTTGAGAAGCTAAGACTCAAATTAAGGAAGAAATTCTACAAACCACACAGATGTGTAGTTCCTTTTACCAGTTTTATATGTTAAAAATTATTAGTGACTTTTAAATGGGTGAAAGATGCAATTTGCAATTGCATTGATCCATTTACAGGATATGTGTTTCGCAATTGCTATCAAGAAAATGGACTAGGATTTTAACTTTGATGTGTTTATATAAATGTTCTGGCATATAGACCACAAACTAATTAGTTTAAATATTTTATTATCAAGAAAAGAAAACCAAACCTAGCATGTATGTCAGAAGTAATGAAGCATCTTTTGAGAAGCTAAGACTCAAATTAAGGAAGAAATTCTACAAACCACACAGATGTGTAGTTCCTTTTACCAGTTTTATATGTTAAAAATTATTAGTGACTTTTAAATGGGTGAAAGATGCAATTTGCAATTGCATTGATCCATTTACAGGATATGTGTTTCGCAATTGCTATCAAGAAAAATGGACTAGGATTTTAACTTTGATGTGTTTATATAAATGTTCTGGCATATAGACCACAAACTAATTAGTTTAAATATTTTATTATCAAGAAAAGAAAACCAAACCTAGCATGTATGTCAGAAGTAATGAAGCATCTTTTGAGAAGCTAAGACTCAAATTAAGGAAGAAATTCTACAAACCACACAGATGTGTAGTTCCTTTTACCAGTTTTATATGTTAAAAATTATTAGTGACTTTTAAATGGGTGAAAGATGCAATTTGCAATTGCATTGATCCATTTACAGGATATGTGTTTCGCAATTGCTATCAAGAAAAATGGACTAGGATTTTAACTTTGATGTGTTTATATAAATGTTCTGGCATATAGACCACAAACTAATTAGTTTAAATATTTTATTATCAAGAAAAGAAAACCAAACCTAGCATGTATGTCAGAAGTAATGAAGCATCTTTTGAGAAGCTAAGACTCAAATTAAGGAAGAAATTCTACAAACCACACAGATGTGTAGTTCCTTTTACCAGTTTTATATGTTAAAAATTATTAGTGACTTTTAAATGGGTGAAAGATGCAATTTGAAGCAACCATGCTGTCAGTCATCAGATAAAATCATTGCAATCAGGTCTATATTGACTCCAACAGAACAAATACAAACTGTGAAGTGACTTTAAATGCCTATGCAAGAAAAGAAATACCTACAACAATTGAAATGCATCCGTGTATATATACTCACCCTTAACCAAAATTTCACTTAAAGTTCATAAATGAATGGTTAATATCATCCTACCACTTTTTCTCCTTGACTTGATGATAGCATCACTTCCAAAGGAAAAACAAAGCATTAATGTAGCTGATTAGCAGGTAAAGAGACATGAATCATTATCGTTTTTATTTAAACTGAAAAGGAAACAAGTAATCTATACTTACCTAAAATTTACGAAGGGTGAGTGGGAGTATAAATCACTATATTTCAAGAACATCAGATAAAAATAAAATTTGGAAAACAGAGACAGCTAAGTACAGTGGTCATAATATTACTTTAAGAATGTGACTCGGATACATGGCAAAAATCAATATGCAAATGATTTAGCAAGAAATTTGCATTTTAAAACTGACTTTTTACAATCATGGCTATTAAGAATCGGAAATAAAACCATTATTATAATCTACATCTCACAAACACACTATTGTTAACTAAGTACTTATTTTTTTACAGATAATGGCAAAAAATATTTATATTGGAAAGAAAACTAACCAATAAACAATCAAAATTCTGTGGGTGTGATATCATGGAAGTCAAAGACACCATGTGACATTATGATTGTAAATCACAGCAGAGTGCAGACATGATATCAAAACCTGTATACGACCTAATGGTATACAGTTTGATACTTTGCCACTTCCATTCTTCTAAAATAGAAGTTTTTTAGCACAAGGTGAGTCTGCATACTGACCATGCTTCAAGCCCAAAGGGCTCTTAGATTAGGGGACATATTCAATACAATTCATGAATCTTCATCAAACAGTGGCAGTGGTATTTTTTATTAGTTATAAAGCCTTTTCAAAAGAAGTCAAGAAGAGCAAAAAATTAACGGTTCTCTAAATTGACTTAACAGAGCAAATAAATATATTGAGCTTGAACATATATAACAGTAATACGAAAAAAAAACTAATTTAGTTCATGTAACTCAATTCAAAATAATAATTTCGTACAAAATATATTCTTTATATAAAAAAGAATGAATGATGTTAAGACAAATCCGTGGTAAACTTGGTTCCACCCACCAGCAACAGTTAAAAATCAAACATTATAGTGTAAAATTAAGGCAAGGGCTTTGCAGTTCCTCTTTCAATTCTGGATAGAATAAATCATAAATTATACAAGTTGTGAACTTGATACTAAATTTAGGAAGCTCGGAAACTGTATATGACAATTCTAAACATGTTTCCCAATACAAAATAACAGATTTTAATCAACAAAATTAAGAGGAAAACTTTCAATAAAAAAGACATTAACAAGGGCGTGTGAGAGGTAGAAAAATATAAACACAAAGCAGACTGTCTGAATGCTAATCATTCACTATTCATATCAAGTCATAAACATGAAAAGTATTTTAATCAAGAACTTGGTTATAAATAGAAAATATATACATAATTTTAACTAATCATATCATATAATTTCATTATGATAATTCCCTTTTACAGTTAACCTCATCTCGGTATTTACACATTCTTTTTTCACAGTAGTCCTCTTCATATGAATTGAAGAGCTCTTCTCTATTCTTGTCCTTCTTGGGTTTTTCTTTATCGGAGCCTTATAAGGAGGGTATAAAATATGTCAAAGATGCAAGACGAAGTATAATAAGGGAATTATTATGACTCGGTAAGAGTCTAAGAAACCAACGGGAAAACTAAAATGGTGGTAGTGAAGACTTTGTATCATATTTGAACAACAAACAAATTGAAAGCAAATTGTGATACCCTAAACCTAATGATGCATGATTCAAGTGATAATAGAACATAATCTTGGTAGCTTGATGTAAATTTATCTGTCGTGATTATATTCTCCATCGCAGTGTCATTTGTGTAGTCTCTTCAATCTTAAGCGCTCACAAAATATGAATCAGACACATAAGTTATCATATTAGTAAAATCATGACCTCGTATTTTGTTTCAGAACTTCCTCTCACTACAACAATTTGCTTCTTTCTGTTCCAGGATACCAATTTTCTTCCAATCAAGACACAGTACCCAGGAGCAGATCGCCTGGCATTGGGTGAAATTGGCCCAATCAGCATATAAGTAGCCAACTATCTCTGAGAAACCAATTAGCTGAGCAGCCCCTTGTCTTTATAAATGACATAGTTACCTACCGCACTCTTAATGTACTTCACTGTCTGCATTATTAAATCCCAATGATTCTGGCTTGAGAGTTCAAGAATAGACTCACCACACTTCCTGCAGAGGGAACATGTGGATGAACGACTAAGAGATAATTCAGATTTCCATCAACCTCCTATGTTTCCCAAGATTCAATAAAGGCTCCTAGTTGGGTAGCAGTCTAACATGTGGATGAATGACTATGAGATAATTCAATTTTCCAATCAACCTCCTGTATTTCCCAAGATTCAATAAGGGCTCCTCCTAGTTGTGTAACAATCTAACATGAGGTTCCATCTAAGGTTCTACTTAGCATTCAGTAGATTGGTTTCTTACAAAATGTCAAGAAAAAATTTCCATAATAGGTCACCGAATCATTCTTGGATTGTGCAATTTCGATACCTAGGAAATACCTTACCAAGGTCTTTATTCTAGAAACTAGCACAAGAGGAACTATTTGAGGTTTTGAATATTACACAAACCAATGTTTATAAGGAAAATATCATCCACACAGAAAATAGGATAAATGCATCCCTGAGGTGAATGGTGATAGAAGATAGAGTGATAGACTTTACTACAAATAATACCAAGTTGTTGCACAAAAGTAAGAAAGTGACCAAACTAGATTGGAGTGGACTATTTGAGTTCATATAGGGACTTGTGAAGCCTGACCAACCATAGTAGAAGACTTCCCCTAAGAAACATAATTTACAAGTTGTTCCATGTATGTAAACTTCTTCATCAAGATTGTCATCCAATAGAGAATTCTAAATAAGTACAATATATTATGTTTCTATTTTCAATAATTGACTTCAATATGATGCAACTATAGGTATATCATTTCTCTTTTTCTTTTTGGATTCCAGTAGGTTAGACAAAAAGTAGTACATTAATGTGTAGCTACAATTTTTTAGAGCTCATGATAATCGTTGTATGAAAATGATTTAAGAGTTGGGTGATAGAACTTGGTATATATTCTTGTGTTGAGACACTGGAAACAGAGGGGAAACTTAAAAAATTCTAATATTAGCTAAGGTGTCTGTTAACACATAGTATGATCTATCATTAGGCTTGCTAGACTAACGGTGAACTATGTCAACCTACAAACTGGTCATGGGCTTGGAGTGGGTGATGACACCTAGCTTAGCCAAAACAGCATCTTCGATCTTCAACACAATGGCAAGCTCCTTCAATGCAACAAAGTCTTTGCCATCCATAGGAAGCTCCTTGTACGCCTCCTCAGTTGACTGGTGAAAGCTAAAAAAGTTGGCATCATCAACAACGATAGCAAAGTGGTAAAGATATGGGCAGTTTTATGGTGTGTGAAGTGGTTATGTCATTGAGTTCCTCGAGTTAAGATCTTCGTCATTGACATATATGGGACTTCTTACAAAGATAGAGAGTGAAGGAGGATAAGAGAGTGGCAAACAAAAGCAAAACAACAATCTATAGTTTGAAAAGTAGGGAAAATCAAGACTTGTCAAACAAATTATGAGTTTTTCTGTTTTGGAAATAATCTCGAAACATTTAAAAACCAAAAGGTCCAAGAGTGAAAAGATAGATCTCTATAAATGCTTTTTAGAACGGAGAAGGCATCCATGGTAGTTCATCAAGGCTGCTATTTTATTTTGTTGAAGGACCACCATTGATTAGTAATATGGTAGTCTATGTAAGTGGAGGGACAATCTTGTCTCTATGAACTATCTTGAGGTTGAGATAGTAACAAAACAAAGTTTAAGATATTTTAATATTTTATAGAACCACAAGCAATTCTGTTATTTAATATTGCTCTCCAAAAAACATCTCTTAAAAACTATTGGCTTCTAGTTTATTCATAATGTCCTACATCACCAATTGTGCTGAATGAAAAATTCAAAATACACCCTTACCATCAAACAAGGTTAGAGTAAATTATAGGATAAACCAAAATTAACCATTCCAAGAGATGCGAAGCATGTGCGCATTGTCTTAGGTCAAGCAAGTTATGAAAATTCATGCAATGTTGATTAAATCTAAGTTGATTTCAAACATAGGGATAAGCTTTGCGAATGAACTTATTCCATCTCAGACTCCACTTATTTACCTACATAAAAGTACAAATATTCTAAAATGAGAGCATATCAAACTATTTAACAAGATTTAATTTCACAAAGTAATAACAACAAAAACACTTTAAAATTGAAATTGGGAATAAAAATAATGATATTACGTAATGGCACACCATGAATAATTGTGTTATATTAAATATGACTTGAGAAGGCAAAAGTTAACACACCGAAAATGTGGAAATTAAACAGCTCACGTACATCTGCAAACTCATTACCCTACATCCCAAATGTTGTCACAAAAAAAATAAACACAAAAATAAAGATAGAATAAGAAAGTCAATTACAAACACACGGTAGAACTACCTGTGACTAACGAAAAGCATCCAAAAGAAAATCTTAGACATCAATTGAATTCCATAGTAGCTTGCTCCATCACAAATTTCCACCAAGTTATTTTCCATCAACTTGATGAGAATTGGACTAGACATGTCGACTGTAAGGATAGCTCATCCTGTCAGCGCCCTTTTTCCTTCAAGGACAATGCTACAAGAAGCAACATCGACCAACTCACAAGCTCGAGGATTATTAGACTTTTTACCATGAAACCTACGTAAAACTAAAGGTGATTATTTATACACTGTAGTACCACCGTTGAAACCCAAGGAAGTATTCCTCAACACAATACTCATCCTAGTGAGTGGATAAAAACTAAAAAGAAAGAAAGAAAAAGCAACCGGGAAACAAAAAAATAAGGAATTCGACGGGGCAAAGTTTACATTTAAAGGAATTGAAAAGTTATATATATTAAAAAATAAAGAATTAAGGAGATAGTGCTAATTATATACGTAGTGCGATGTCATTTTTTTTAATGTTCAAACAATGGAACTCCAAGTCTGAGATATAACCAAAGCAACGAACCAACAAAGTATACTACTGAATTATATAAGACTGTACTAAAAGTTGCAAAAGGAAAATAGAATAATAACACATCTATTTATCAAAAACAGCTAAAGTAGCATACACCGTACACGTAGGTTCTTAGTTACCTGAGATCCAAACGCACGTCTCCATCGAAAGTGACCATAACTTCACAGAGATTTAATAACATCTCTAACCTACCCTGAGATGCCGCGATGATGCCAAAAACAAAGAAAAACAGTAGTTCTCCTTTCGCTAAAAGTAATCTAAAAGAGAAGAAATATTTGCAACAGTTAGGTTACGGTGCAATTAAGATCACCGCTTCTGTTCAGTTCTTCGGTTTTACTTTTACCTGTGTTTTCGCGCGGTTTCTTAGAAACCAAACGGATTCGGAAGAAAAAAAGTCTTCGCCGATGTAAGGCGGAAGAGAAACCTCGAAAACTCGTTCCATGAAAGCGGAATCCACGAAGCTTCGAGAAGAGCGAAGCGAGGACGGTGAGAGCGTGAATGCGGTTTGGAAAACGAATTTTGATAAGAGAATCGGACTCCGTGGATGGATCGGAAGAAACAAGAAAAGGAAGCATTGAAGGTTAAATGCGAGATCTGTGTGCGTGTGCTTTGGAAGGTTGAAAACTGAACAACAGTGAGTGACCGTACGCAGGGGGAGAGAGAGAGTGAGAGAGAGAAAGAAATGTGTGAAGGAGGTTTGAGGAGCGAAGGAAATATCAAGAGGCACTACAATAGCTATTTATTTGAATAAGTAATCGTGGGAGTTGTAGCATCGTTCCCGACTTTAATTATTAGAGCTTTGCATTCAATAAAGGATTGTTGGAGCTTATGGAATTAACTAACTTTCTTTTTTTATATTGGAAATGGGTACTCATGAATTTTGGTTAATTTAATAAAAAAAATATAAACTATTAAAAGTTATGTCATCAAACACGAATTTAAGAAGAAAAAAAAGTTAAAATCATGTAATGGAGAGCCTATAAAACTCAGACATTCTTAAATGACGTGTCGGTGTCGGATACTCATATCGAACATCAACACTTGTATGACATTGTAAAACACGTATTTGTGAAGTGTCCAATTCAAAAACTATTTATTTAATTTTTGACAATTCTAGTACGGTTTTAACACAATTTAAAAAAAGAAAAATATATTAATTTTCTAAAAACTCAAACTTATTGTATAAATTTTTATTATGATTACAAAAATAAGAAATAAATCTTTTTGAATCAGTCATGAAAAATATATTTCTGCTCCAAAAAATAATTTGGAACATACTTATGGATATAAATCTTTATTGTCAATTTATATAATTCATAATTATATAATATATAGATTTGTGTCCCCATGTCTTATATTTTTTATATTATATGTATATTAGTATTTGTGTCCGTGTTGTTTCTGTGTCCATGTCAGTGTTTGTGCTATATATAGCACAACTTATTTAATCATTTTATAAAATTTTATTTTAACCACCTATACTTATAATATAAACTATTATATGTATATATTAACATTTTTATTATATTAAAATAATAAAATTTCAAAAAATATATATAATTTTGTAATGACAATATTAAAAAAATATAATTCAATATATATATATATATATAATTTTGTAAAAATAATGTTAAAAATGATTATTTAAAAAAATATTTAGTTATTTTAAAATAAAAATTTGTTTAATAATTTATTTTATTAAGTAAAAATGTATTTCTAATAACAAAATGAAGTTACAATAATTTTGTATAATAGTATACATGAAATAGAATAGAGCAAACTCAATTAAATATTTTAATAATACTTTTTTCTCACTTACTAATATGCCGTGCACGAACACACGCCAAATAAAATATGCATTACATGTGTTATTAACAAAATTATGAATTGTTACATAACTGTAATTAAAACTTGAGATTTAATACACTTTTTAAGACCTTATTTGAAGGGACTATATTAGTGTATCATTAAACGAAAATGCCAAAAAACTTGAAAATAATAGTGATTGGTCTATTTGAAAATGCTGTCCATATTTAAAATTTAAAAACGATAATTATTCCATTACAAATATAATTTATGTTTATAGTAAAATTTAAAAAATATTATAATCGAAAGATAGATTAATAATATTTGAATGTGTTTTTTGTTGCATACAGTAGAAGTACTGGAGAACATTGGTGTAGTAAATGGGAAGTAGACACGTAGTGGCATGAGGTCAAAAGCTAAACCTCGTTATTCGTTTTTAATCATTATTTAATCATATATAATTAAGAATGTAATTAGTTCATTAGCTGCCATGCACTTTGTTCCCGGAGCTTCAAGAACGTACTAGGAGAAAGTTCTTCATAAATTAACTATTTTTTTATTCTCATCAAATACTCTAAAGATAAAGTTACCTTCACTCTCACTGTTCAGTAGTATGGGCCTCTATGGACTTTATGTTTTTTATTAGTAATTTTTATATATTGGTATTTTGTATGTAGCGTCTAATGACAATAAATTTTGTTTTACGTTTATATCACCTTCTTTATTATACGTTTACATGGTATCACGAGTCATATTTTTTTTTTTTCTCATTATGTTATTCTTCCTCTTTGTCTATGTGTTCTTTGTTTCTTTTTTATTATGTTTTTAGCTTTTTTTTTCTCTTGTTTCTCAAGATTTCATACCTACACAACTTCATACATTTTTCATACTTCTTTCCTAAAAACTTGATGAGATGATAAGTTTCTAATTTGACAACAATAATTTTGATGCAAGATCCTCTATTAAGATTTTTTTTCATGTTTGTGGCTTGTAACTCACTCGGTTTCTTGAAAACTTGTCTTCACCTCCTTATTTTTTAATCGATAAAAATTTTGTCATCAATAAAGTTAATATGGTGTTCATTCTACACCAACAACAATATCATCTACTAGTTGTATGACTTCTTGGATCAATGGCAACACCCATTCTAACCAAAATGGTGGGTTTGCGTACAACATTTCAAATCTATAATCAACTGCAAGTTTATTATGTCTCTCAAACCCGTTCAAGAATTAAGAAACCCAAGACTCAACTAAAGATTTTGAAACATGAATTGACCCATATCTACATATCTTCTAAGAAGATTGTAGACACTTTTGCAACCACAAGCTCGCCCATTTCCAACAAAGAGCATCTTAAAGCCATTTTGGATGGTTTATTCTAAAGATTATGAATCCTTCATTACGCCTGTAACCTTGTGTATAAACCTCTACATTGTGGCAGATATTGAAGCTTTGCTCCTAGCACAGGAAGAGCGTCCTGGAAAATATAAAGAACTACATCTTAATCAAGCCAATCTTGCTTCCACTAAGTCAGTCTATGTTCTTTCGTCCAAATCTATACCTAGTGCAACCTCTTTTCAAAACCATAGGTAATGACATATTAGTGCTCCTAATGCAAAACATTGACATAAGTCCATTAAGAATGAAATTGATTCAATTAAGAAAAATAATACTTTGAACTTTATTAGAGTTTCCTAAAGGAGCAAAATTCATTGGTTGTAAGTGAATCTTTAAGAAAAAATATCATCTTGATAGATTCATAGAAAAATATAAGACAAGCGTGGTGATAAGTATCATAATTCAATAATATTTCATGCAAAAAGATATGCACTTATAGACTTTAATTGTTAATAAAATTATAATTCAACCTTTAATTTGGAAATTTGAACCTTTTTACATATTTTAGATTATGAGATGAATAAGAATGATTTATTCACAAGTTTTTGCTAATTTTAGGAGTCTAGGGGAAGATGGAGATAAAAGAGCTAAAGAAAAATGGACAAGTTAAAGAAAAGATAAAAAGACAAAGTTAGAACATTGAAAACTCGCCTAAGCAATATCACTCCAAAGGAACTAGCTCAAGGCTCACTTAAGCGAGTTCACTCCAGTGAAGTTGGGCTTTTTCCCGTGAAACTCACTTAAGCAAGCAACATTTTGCTTGAGTGAGATGTCACTTAACCCAAACCTAATTAGGTTAAATAAAAGTCGTGAGGCATAACCCTAAACACAATTGAGAGGATGATCAGAGATAGAAAACCCTAGAGGAGACAATTGTCAAAGAGAAACACCCTAGATCTTTTTTTCTTGCTTTTCATGCTTGTAATGGCCAATATGAGTGGCTAAGTCTTCCCTTTGGAATTGAGAGTAATTTGTTTAAACTCTTATGTATTGAGGTGATATTTATCTGTAATATTATGTTCTTGATTGATGATTGACATTATCATTTTATTCTTAAAGTTTGAATCATGATTCATGATTTTGATCCTTAGATTTGACTGTAAAACACTTCTAAGCATCTAACCTAAATGATAATGCTTAACATATTTGAATGTTAGGAATAAATTTGAAATGTTAATTGCTTTATAACATTTGTTCGTAATGATAAGATGTTTTTATAAATATGCGAGGAATCGATATTTAGGAAACAATCTTAATAATTTTGTATGCAAGAAATCGATATGAATGATTTTTATATGTGCATCAATGTCAATCAAGATGGAATGTTATATTTTTATTCATTGAAAATACAGACGAGTGAGAAGGATTAACCTCAATCCCAATTTTCTCAATTGAATAATCCAAGTCATTTACTTTGTTTTTATTTAATTTCTTACAAATTTATGATATAGAAACCTTTCAAACAAACTTTAACACATTTTTTCATATTTAGTGAATATTATACTTGAGATTTTAGAATTTTTCCTTGTGGGTTCAGTATTCGCCCTTAGGAACAATTTATTACTTCTGACTCAGTACACTTACCGTAAAATAATCATCACTTAGTAGTGAATTTTTTTTACTAAAAAGCCCAACATAAATTGCTTTTATAAGTTTTCCTTAATTACTAAAATTTCTTCTATTCGAGTTTTTTTTAGCTTTAGAATTTATCCATGAATGAGTTATTCACCAAATAATGAGTGTTAATATAGTCTTTCTGAATGATGAACCAAAGGAAGAAATCTATGACTCAACATGAAGGTTGTGTAGTTCCTAATCATGAGAAAATATACAAACTTTTAAAATATTTATGTGGACTAAAATATGCACCAAAACAATGACATGACAAACTTGATAATGTTCTACATTGTGATGGTTTTTCTACTAATGATGTTGATAAATGAGTGTACACTAAATTTGAAAATGGTGAATGTGTCATTATGTGTTTATATGTTTATGGCATGCTAATTTTTGGTACATGCAATAATATAGTTTCTCAAACAATTATTTTTTGGATAAGAGTTTGAAATGAAAGACATGAGTGAAACAAAGTGATTTTAGGAGTTATAGTCATAAGAAAGGGAAATAGTATATTACTAATACCAATAACAATATATCAAAAAACTTCTTAGGAAGTTTGACTATTATGACTTTAAACCAATAAGCACCCAAAATGATGCTAACATTATCTTTAAAGAAAACCAAAGGAGAATATATTTCTCAACCTCGATATGGCTAGGTAATTGAAAGCTTATTATTTTTATTGAGTTTTTTAAGATCGGATTTTGCTTATACAGTAGGTACACTCAATGTAGTCAACAATGAAGTGAGAGTTTGTTGCTCTTGAAATGGTTGGAAATGAAGTTGAGTGGTTGAAAAACTTCTTAGCAAACATTCCATTAGGAATGAAACTAACTTCATTTGTGTCAATGCATTGTGGTTTCTAATCGACAATAGTCATAACTGAAAACAAAACTTACAATGGAAAGAACAAACATATACAATTGAGACAAAATTTGATAAAGTAGTTGCCAAATAGGAAAACAGTTTCCATTCACTATGTTAAGTCATGACAAAATTTAGTAGATCCTCTAATGAAACCCCTAGGGAGAAACACGATTTTAGAAACATCAAGGGGAATGAGACTCAAGCCACTTGCAAACAAACAAGTGATGGAAACCCAATATTTGTGATTGGTGATCCCATAAATAAGGTTCATATAGGTAAAAACAAATTATTTGTTAGTTTTGCTAGCACTAAAATTGATTTTAATTCAAATTTGTACATTATTACGACATGTGAAAGTGCTAGATACTACATTATTGAGAGGGTGAACTTTTTGATTAAGTTCTATGTGGTATAATGAATTTTAACTTCTAATTTTTTTTTAAAGATTTTCATATCCCTTTTGAGTTGTGTATGATATGCAGTATACACTTGATGAAATCACCTATATGAATGTCGAGTGGGGTCACTTGCATAAGATATTGGCAAGATCTCTAGAGCACTTATGAATATTGGGCACGAGCATGACCTAATAAGCTCAACACAACAATAATAAGAATAGTGGGGGTGTATTGTGATTGATAAAATGCTAACACACACTAAGTGTTTGATTCATATACCTTGTTATACCAACTACATTGTGTGTTAAGTTTCTCAAATCTAGAATTGGTTCATATAGTTTGTTACACCAACTTTAATGCATTACATCTTATATGAAACCCATGATTTTTCTTCTTTTTTTCTTTATATATCTTGTCTTTTGCAATATGCGGGGATTGTTGTGAAAATAAAATATTTTGAAAAGATCCGCAACTGATTTGCTCGTGCCCCTCCTTTTCAACGATTCACTCTACAACTGATTTGCAACGTATCATTCCTATAATTCAATTCACTCCACAAATGTTGATTTATATTCTGAAGAAAAAAAAAAAAACACACTCAAATGTTTAGTTCCTTATCCGCAGGTCACAGGGTTCCTTTGTAAGTCATTGAACTTTTGCAGGTCATGGGGACTATGACTTTATCCTCCCCCTGTAAAAAGGTGTTTCTACTCCTTTCCAAAACACATATTCATTTACTCTCCTATCTTATCTTGACTTCTCTTCTCCTGGATTATTTGCTCTTACGAGCTTGCTTACTAGTTTTGAGTTCCTCGATACCATCTAATTTTTTTTTTTTTGTATTTTAGAGGACTTGTGTAACACACCGTATAGATGATTTACGCCTCAAAAGATTGAAATTGTTCTTATTGCTAGTTAATCTTTACTACATAGATGTTGGTTTCATGTGGTGGCTTGGGAAGGTTCACAGTCACATTATGTAATGATTATAGGAGATTCTCAATAGTTTATAGAAGAGGCATTACATCACCAACCCTACCTCTTTCATTTGTCTTGATTTATTTTCATTTTATCATATTTCAATGATTTTCGCTATAAGGTTTTTTATAAAAAAAAAATTAAAGCTAATTTCTAAAAACTTTTTATATATTTTTTTCAAACTTTTATTTGTAATTTATATGTAAACTAAATTTAAATTATTTAAAAATTTCATTTTTTCATATGTTTTCTTACATGAGTCCTTCAATAGATATTCCTCCCACAGACCCAAATTCAGATTTAGATGACTAATTATTAGAAGAAAAAAAGTGCAGTTTTGGGACTTGATTTCTTGGATTAATAGCATGAATTATCTCATATTTTTTTCTCCTATCTGCTAATTCAAACACTAATGCAAGAAGATTTCTCCATAAAATCTCACTAATTTATCTTGTTGTAATATTTATTTATATTTATTTAATGTGTGTTGCGGTATAAATTTGTGTGATGATTGTCATGGTTAATCTCGATTGTTTTTTGTTGTAATACGATCAACGAAACAAAGAGGAAGAATCCTAAGATGGTGTCGCGAGAGTGGAATGGAGAAGGAACCGGTGAAGATGAAAATCAAGAAGAAAGGCACATAAACCTTAATCGTGAGCAAGAGAGAGAACAAATAAAAGATTAAGAAAAAGCGTAAATAGATAATACAAAAAAGGCATAAAATGAGAAACTGAATTTCGTAAAATGAATATGTATGTTACATAAAGTAAAAACGGATGTCTAATTATAAAGCAATAAAGGGAAAAAGTAAATAGATTACAAAGCCCAATAGGATTTTATCACCCCCCTCCCCCCCCCCCCCCCCCCCTCAATCCGGGAATATATATTTCTCCTTCCCAGCTTAGACTTGAGCTCTTTGTAGATTACAAGTGCAAAAGGCTTGATGAGAATGTCAACAATCTGTATAGAGGAAGAGATGAGGAGTAACTTGAGAAGGGCAATTGTAATATTTTCTCGAATGATGTGACAATCAATCTCAATATGCTTAATACGCTCATGAAAGACTTGGTTAGAAGCAATTTGTATTGCAGATTGGTTGTCACAATGGTTGATTGTAGAGAATCCCAAGTTCTTCAAGAATGTAGGTCAACCACTGGATTTCACAAGTTTTTGAGGCTAAGGCTCTATATTCTGCTTTAGAGGAACTTTTAGAGGTCGTCTGTTGTTTTTTCGATTTCCATGAAATTAGAGACTCTCCCAAGAAGATAAAGTAACCAGTTACAAATTTTGGGTTTCAGAACATGTGCCCCAATTGAGTCACTAAAACCACAAAATTGAGTAACACTGTTGTTGTGAAAGAAAATGTCATTCCCGAGAATGCCTTTCAAATAACGAAGAAGATAAAAAAAAAACAACTTGTTGATGGAGGGTGATAGGAGAGAAGATAATGAAGTTGTTGATAGCAAAAGTGATATCAGGTTGTGTGTTGGTGAGGTAGATGAGTTTGTCAATAAGTCTTATATATGTGGAAGAGTTTGCTTCATTGAGCTTTGTACCCTCTGAGGATGAAAGCCAAGATGAGTGAACAATAGGTGTGGGCATGGGGGCAAAGTTCATCATGTCGATTTCGTGGAGAAGGTCCAAAACATATTTGCATTGACAGATCTTGGCTGTTTCAGGCTATTTCCAAGCCCAAGCAATAAGTAAGATCTCCTAAATTCTTGATCTTGAAATGAATGTCCAGTAAGGATGTAATGTGATTGATTTCCTCATGATCATTTCCAGTGAGCACTAGATCATCAACATACACAAGAATGATTGTTATGTTAATTCCATTACGACTTAAAAAAAAGTGATATGCATATGATAAAGTGTATTTATTTGAAAGGAGAAAGTTAGATAGTTTATCATACCATTAGCGACCAACTTGACGGAGGTCGTATAATGATCTTTGTAATTTGCAGACATGTTGAGAGAGGGAAGATTGGGGTCAGGAGGTGGTTGCATGTAGACTTCCTCAAAGAGATCACCATGTAAGAAGGCATTGTTCATATCAATTTGTTTAAGAATCCAGTTTTGAGAAGTTGCAACCACAAGCAAAAGTCTTAAGGTGGTTAGTTTTGTTACATGAGAAAAAGTGTCTAAGAAATCAAGCCCTTCCAATTGAGTGTATCTTTTGGCTATCAAACATGCTTTGTGACAATCTATAGTGCCATCAGATTTGTGTTTCACTTCAGAAACCCATTTACTGCAAATAGTCTTCTTCCCTAGGAAAGATGAGTAATCTGCTAGGTATTGTTAGCATTAAGAGCATTGATCTTTTCTTGCATTGCTTGTTTCTAACAAGCATTCTTGGAAGCCTCATTATAAGAACGAGGATCACTAGTAGAGGGTATAGAGAGAATAGTATTTTTGAATGAAGGTGAAAGAACATAATGAGAAATTAATTTATGAATTGGATATCGACTATTTATAGTGTTTGCAGTGGGTAAACTACACTGAAAATCCTCTAGATAAGCAAGTGTTCATCTTTCTCTTCTGGAGCGTCTTAGTAGAGTGTTGTCTTCATTTTGAATGGTAGTATCCACATTCTCAAGATTTGGAATTTCATAATCAAACACATCATCACAGTGTATATTATAGTTAGTAGGAATGGGTAAAGATAGATTGTTGGTGCTCCATGTATCATCATTGTTCAATTTGTATGGAAAATGATGTTCATGAAAGATCACATGTCTTGAAATCTCAATACGGTGATATTTTAAATTTAAAAGAATATAACCTTTGATATTGTGTGGAAAATCGAGAAAAATACCATGAAGAGATCTTGCATCTAATTTCTTTTTATTAGCATTAATGGTACTATAATAATAAGAACATCCAAAAACATGTAAAAAAGATATATCACAAGGTTTTCCAAACAAATTTTCATAAGGAGCAATATTTTGCAATAAAGGAGTAGGTGTATAGTTAATGAGAAAAATGGCATGTTGAATAACAAAGTCCAAAAAAATAAGAGGTAAATTTACTTGAATCAGTAAAGCACGAGTGGTATTTAAAATGTGTTGGTGTTTATGTTCAGTTATACCATTTTGTTGAGGTGTTTCTACGCAAGAGGTTTGATGAATTATGCCTTTTGAAGCAAAAAAAATTCATAGCAAATTCAACCCTATTATCAGAACAGATACTTTTAACTTTAGTATTAAATTGATTTTCAGTGTAAGCAAGAAAATTAATAAGATGATTGTGACTTCATATTTGGTATGCAATAGTATAGTCCATGTATAACGAGAGAAATCATCAACAATTGTAAAAAAATAATGAAAACCTTGCATAGATGTAAAAAAACAAGGATCTCAAATATCAACATGAATAAGGTCAAACATAGCAGTAGTGTGAGAAGTACTTAAAGCAAAAGGAAGTTTTCGTTGTTTTGCATGATTACAAATATCACACATATGAGTCTTTTCAGTAGAAATAAAAAAAATATTGATTTTTCAAGACATGCAACCTTTCATCAGAAGCGTGCCCCATTCGATGATGTCATAGATTAGTGTCCTTAACAGTGCAATAGACAGAAGGAACAAAATTTTGTGTGGTAGTTTGAAAAATAGAAGAGTCAAAGATATACATACCAACTTTGGCATTAACTAAACCAATCTTCTTTTTGGAGAGGTTGTCCTTTATCAGACAGTGTGTGGGAGAAAAAATTAAGTTACAATTTAGGTGCAAAGACAATTTAGAAGTTGAAATGAGGTTACAGGTAAATTGAGGAATATACAAAACATCAAGAAGATAAAATTTATTATTGAAAATAATTATCTCAAAGTAATTTGCAAAAACATGTTGGCCATTTGGTAAATTGATAAGAATAAGTTTTATACTTTTATAAGGGTTGAAAGCATATAGAAGAATATATACATGATCAGTGGCGCCAAAATCAACAATCCAATTTTTTTTGAGTATGATGTAAGGAGTTTAAAGAATTCTTACCCGTTGAAGATGGCTCATGTGCTTTGGGATCTACAGAAAAGAGCCCACTTGATTCACTTGAACAGTATTGACTGCAATGCCACTGTTATTCTGTCTTAAAACATCAGTACGAATCTAATATTGATGAGTTGTGAGATAGTCACGATTTTCCTTCTTTTATTGACAAATCTCAAAGAATGTCATTAGTAACAACCAAATTATTAACCTGATTAGCCCTACTGTTGTTATAAAATTTGTACCCCAAGAGGGTATCCATGTTTCTTGTAACAGGTATCCACATTATGACCATTTATGTTACAGTAAGTGCACACCTTTTTAGTGTTGTTGAATTTAGTGTTTCTATTATCTTGACTAGGGAACCCGACCTATTTAAAACAAACATTTTCTGTATGCCCATATTTACCACAAAAATTACACAATATGGAGGTGGTGATCCGATTGGAACTAGCACTATTGATATTGGAAATATTTACAGAGATGTTATTTGTTAATTGTTTTTCTTGTTGTGAAACGAGAGAATTTTTTTTTGGTATAGGTGGGATGAATTCCATGAGTAAAACATTGACCTTATATTACTGTATTGATTATTCAAGCCTCTCAAAAATTTCATAAAATGATCTTCACATTTCCTTTGGCTTATAATACAACTATCAGAGTAAGAACATTTAACAAAACATGTGCATATAGGGATAGACCTAAAATTATCTAACTTTTCCCAAATGATCCTTAATTTTGTGAATTACTCAGTCACAGACAAATCCCCCTGATTTAAAGAAGCTACCTCAAGTTGAAGATTATAAATTCTAGATAAGTCACCTTGAGAGTATCTGGTTTTCAAATCATTCCAGATATCCATGACAACATCCATCCAAATAATAATTTGCCGAATAGGGACAGAGACAAACTGTGTTAACCATGAAACCACCATATTATTACATATATTCCAAGTTGAGAAATTTGAATGATCTTCTGTTGGCCAAGAGTTTGTTCTGAGGATAAACTCTACTTTGTTTTTGGCATTCAAGGTTGTCATGATCGAACGAATCTAAGAGTGATAGTTGGATGAATCCAACACTGGTGAACAAGCGACGCAACATGGTTTTTACTTATGTGAAGATACATATAGCTACTTGTCAATTGATCGTTTGAGAAGATGAAGTGGTGCGTTCATCCGCCATTGCTGCAAGAAGAGAAACACAACAAATATTCAAGAAAATAACAATAGCAAAATAGAAAAGAAAAGAAAGATACGGAGTGCATTGTAGAGCTCTTCTTGAAGAGCTATGATACCATAATATGATCAATGACACAAGAGGAAGAACCCTAAAAAGGCGTCACAAGAGTAGAGTGGAGAAGGAACCAATGGAGATGAGAATCAAGAAGCAAGGCAAAGAAACCCTATCGTGAAGAGAGAGAACAGAGAAAAGATGAAGAAGGAGTGTAAACATAGAATACAAAAAGGGCACAAAATGAGAAACTGAAATTCTTAAAATGAATATGTGTGTTACAGAAAGTAAAAGCGGAGGTGTACTTATAAAGCAATAAAGGAAAAAAGTAAAACAAATTACAAAACCCAATACAAGGCCCAATTATAACCTAAATAAGGATTTTATCGTGTTAATTAAATAATGTTTCTGCCACATATTAAGTTTATAACAGGTGAAATTATTTTTAATTCATGGTTGAAATTAAAATGTGACTTAATTAAAAAAAAAATCAAAACTTATTGGTTTGATGGAGTATAATACTCCCCCTTGCTACTTTGTAAATGTAAGTGAAGAAAATCTTTTCCAAATACTTGGTTTTGCTTAATTTTTTTTACCACAAAGCCTTTTCTATCTACATGCGCTTATACTAGAGCAAAATTATATGTTATATAGTACAATACATACCCAAATGTGGCATTTTAAGGGATTCATCTATAAGTGCCTTCATTAATAATTTAAAACTTTTTGTTTGGTATGTATTGTATCATTCATTATTCCTTCCAACAAGTAAAAAGATTAATAGTATTTCTTAAATATTGATAAACATATTTGAAAGAAAAACACATGTATGAATAAAGATATACATATTTAATTTGGTTTTGTAAAATATTAGTAAACATTTTTAAAGGAAACACGTCTCTCATTAAATATGCACGCATTTAAAATTTTAGTTCTCTTAAAAGATGACTCTTTATCACCTTTTTGAAAGGAATTTACATTTGAATTCAAATATACAAGAATTAAACTTGTTCAATTAATAAAAAAAATTAAATTTAATGTCCATAATAGGTCACTCAAAGAAAAAGATTAACGGTAAATAAAAATGCAAAAAATATTACTAGAAGATATTAAATTTAAATTTATTTAAGTGTATAGTATAATTTAATTAAATATGATATCAACACGAAAAGGAAAGGGTCAACCAACCATTCATATTACTGAAAAAAATATTATGTTAGAGTGGTGGCAGAAAATGTTTAAAAGGGTGAAACTTGAGTGTTTGAAAACTTCAAAACTTTTATTAATTGGTTACCAGATCAAGTTAATACACAAATAAAGTATGTTCTTAAATTACATATGTGTTTTTATTAATAGCAAAGATTATTTGTATATCAATTTGTAATTTGTATTTTTTTTTTATTAGGACACTTAGGATCTAGCAAATATATTTTCCTAATTTTTTAACTTGACTTGAGAATTTTCCATGGTCATTTTTAGTTACAGTGGATATTTCCCTATTAGGGATCATAAATAAGAACATGTTATTGTACATAAATTATAATAATGTGCTGAGAATTGTTTCAAACAACCTATATAATTTTCATCTTAAAGTTATGGAGTATCTAAGTACATACTTTCCTCCTTTAAACTTTAGTACAAAATTTAATATCTTTCTTTTCTTTCAGGACAGAAATCTTTTACTAGGTTCTACATGTTTTGACTATAACATATGATTCTAACAATGTCTTTGGATTTCATTAGACACAATTCATCAAAAAGTTCTTATAAAATGAATGCATTAAACAATGGATGCAAGATTTTATCAATGACATTTTTCTTGGACCATACTACCATAAGTAAGTCGTCACTTATTAGTACATTAAATGTATTTTTTTTTCTCAATCTAATATGTTGTTTTTGTCAGTCTAATATAAGGATGATCAATCATTCGCATTGATTAAGCCAATTGACATCAAGGTATAATGATTTTACATAATGATGATGATAATGTCATTTTTTTATTCATAATGTATTATAAAATTTATATTTTGTTTCCTACGAAAGAATGTCAATTATGAATAAATTGTAAAATATACACACATATATATGCAATATACATATATTGATAATTACGTGTCTGTGTAGATAAATGTGTGAATGCCATGTTTTGTTATCTTCATTCAACTGGAAGGGCTTGTATATTATGTTACCTTTGATATATATATAAGAAATAGTGTAAGTAGAACAATAACCTATGTGTCACACATAAATAAAACGAACAATACCTGATTTTGTGATAACAAAATATCTTTATAAACAACATTTTTTGTAAAATTTCCATCTTCTCCCTCAAGGTGTCCTTCTTTAATAAGAATTTTTGTTGAAGCTTGAGAAACACCTCTTGATAGTGCAACATATAATTGACCGTGACTAAAAACGTGCCGTGTAAGGTAAATTCCAACATTAGGTATAGTTTGCCCCTGTGATTTATTTATAGTAATGGCAAAACTTAATTTCACAGGAAATTGTTTCCTAATAAGCACAAATGGGAGACCTGCACTTTCTGTTGTTTTATGTTTAATTCTTGGTAAGAAAGGTCTTTTTCCAGCATGTTGACCTGTCAAGTTTTCAACATCCAACATGTTCATGTAGAACCCACGACACAATAATCTCGTCCCATTACATAACCCAGATTTAGGGTCTATGTTTCTCAACAACATTAATGGTGCACCTTTTTTAAGCTTTAAAATATGAGGTGGCAAGCCACCTGGAGCAATGGAGTGCAAGTACTCTTGTTGGTATAGACTATGTGTGTCTCCTTCAACTTCATCAAATGACAATAGATTATGTTGTTCTCTTGGAAAATGATCGATAATCATGTTATTGAGTATTTGAACATCTTCATTTTTTGGAGTCAATATGGCTCTCTGAACCATATAAGATGCATCCCATGTATGAAATTGCAATTGGGGAAATGTTTCTTGAATAAGTTTTTTGTATTGAACTTTCTCCTTCCCATGGTATTGCTAGTTCATGGGGTATTTTCACCATATCATCAAGAATTGTAGGTTTAATCCCATCTCCAATGCGCATGAGGTATTCTGCAAAATTGTGATCTTGCAATGATCGCATGTTTTGTTGTAAATGCAATACCTTTGTGTTACTCCATAAAGGAGACTTAACAATACATGCAGAAATCATTTGTGCCTTTGTACCCTTTTGAACAACTGGTAGTACCTGGCGAAAATCTCCTCCTAATATCATCACTTTCCCCCCAAATGGAGCATCACAATCTAGAATGTCCTTTAATGATCTATCTAATGCCTCTAAAGCATATCTATTAGTCATTGGTGCTTCATCCCAAATAATTGCAGTTGTTTATCTTAGTAGCTTTGCAAGATCAGATTGTTTGCTTATTGAACCAAAGGAACCAACTTCTACATTAATAGGTATCTTAAATCGAGAATGTGCAGTTCGACCACTAGTAATAATGTTGCAGCTATACCAGAGAAGGTTGTAGCTAAAATAATTTTTCCTTTACTTTTATAATATGCAATTAATGTACGGTAAAGGAATGTTTTATCGGTTCCTCCTGGTCCATCCACAAAAAATACTTGACTTTGCTTACGATGAATTACATCTAAAATGGTATTGAAAACGATCAACTGATTAGTATTCAATCTCTGTACATTGTCAACATCTTCATTAGGGATTTGTATTGATAACTCTTCTTGTATAATTCTTGGTACTGAAGTATTTTCAAATGCATCCAATGTTAATGCTGGTAAATCAAAATCATTGATTGTTTTACCATGTTGAATAAGAAGTTCATTCAAATCCCTTAATAGCATATTAACGTTGATGCCCATAGAAGTGCTTCTTAAAGTATAATCTTCTGCCATAAAGATATAAAACTCATTCCAGAGACTTCGAACATCAGTTGGTTCACAACAAATTAATATGGTCACAAACAACCAACTTAAAGCATAAGGCATCTGTAAACTTGATGCTTCAATTTGATTTCTACTCTTCATCTTTTGTATTTATATTTTTGATTTTGTTGTGTAATGTATTAAAATATAGAAAAATAATAAACATTAGAAAAATTATTTAAAAAATTCTAAAATATAAATCAAAACTAAAAGCAAACAAATTATAAAAACACTGTTGCAAACAAATAAAGAAAACCAAGAATCAGTAATGCAATGCAAACATACATACAACAAGAAAAAAAATTAGTATGTGACAGAAAATAGATAGCTAAATTAAAAATATTTTCAGAAAATATTTTACAAAATGTGAAAATAAATATATAAAATATGATAATATTTAAAAAACACTTTTATGTATATATTAAATATTGTTTATGTAAATGAAAAAATATAATTAAAAAATATCTTCATAAAATAATTCGCAAAATGTAAAAATAAATATATAAATATATGATAATATTTTAAAAAACATTTTCATCAATATATTATTTAAAAAAGTAGCGTAAAAAAATATCTTTAGAAAATATTTTTCAAAATGTGAAAATAAATGTATAAAAAGCACTTATATTTTCCATTTGGTTATGTAATGTATTAAAATGTAAAAATATAATAATAAACATTAGAATAATTATTTAAAAAAATTTAAAATATAAATCAATACTAAAAGCACAACAAATTATAAAAACACTGTTGCAATGCAAACATACATATAGAAAGAAAAAAAAGTATGTGACAGAAAATAGATAGCTAAATTAAAAATATTTTCAGAAAATATTTTACAAAATGTGAAAATAAATACCTAAAATATGATAATATTTAAAAAATATTTTTATGTATATATTATTTAATATTTAATATTATTTATTTAGATGGAAAAAATAGATAGCATAAATAAAAATATATTCAGAATATATTTTTCAAAATGTGAAAATAAATATATAAAATATGAAAATATTTAAAAAAACATTTTAATCCATATATTTATTTAATAGTATTTATTCAAATTTTATTAATTAATAGTATTTTATTCAAATTTTATCCTTATATTTATGTTTTATTTTATTATTTTAAAAATATATGAGAGGAGATATTTTTTATTTTGTGACTTCTTTATTTTTAAAAACTAAATTTTGAATTTTAAATATTAAATATTAAGTTTTAAATTTTAAATTTTAAATTATCTATATATAGGGATCACCTCTTAACCACCATAGTGAATTTTAAATTATGAATTTTAAATATTAAATTTTAAATTTTAAATTTTAAATTACCTACATAGGAGATCTCCTCTTAACTATCATTTAAAATTTAAAATTTAAAATTTAAAATTTTGAATATTTAATTTTTAATTTTTTTAAAAACTAAATCTTAAATTTTAAATATTAAATTTTTAATTTTATGGGATCTCCTCTTAAATACCATTTAAAATTTAAAATTTAAAATTTTAATTTTAATTTTTTAATATTTAATTTTGAATTTTTAATACTTAATTTCGTATACGTTTTATGTACTAATAAATTTTAAATTTTAAATATTAAATATTAAATTTTAAATTTTAAATTATCTATATATAGGGATCTCCTTTTAACTACCATTTTAAATTTAAAATAGTGAATTTTGAATTTTAAATATTAAATATTAAATTTTAAATTACCTATATATAGGGGATCTTCTCTTAACTACCATTTTAAATTTAAAATAGTGAATTTTAAATTATGAATTTTAAATATTAAATTTTAAATTTTAAATTACCTATATAGGAGATCTCCTCTTAACTACCATTTAAAATTTAAAATTTAAAATTTTGAATTTTGAATTTTAAATATTTAATTTTAATTTTTTTTAAAAACTAAATTTTGAATTTTGAATTTTATATTTTAAATTACTGGGACCTCCTCTTAACTACCATTTAAAATTTAAAATTTAAAATTTTGAATTTTAATTTTAATTTTTTTATATTTAATTTTGAATTTTTTAATATTTAATTTCGTATACGTTTTATGTACTAATAAATTTTAAATTATCTATATATAGGGGATCTCCTTTTAACTACCATTTTAAATTTAAAATAGTAAATTTTGAATTTTAAATATTAAATATTAAATTTTAAATTTTAAATTACCTATATATAGGGGATCTCCTCTTAACTACCATTTTAAATTTAAAATTTTGAATTTTGAATATATAATTTTTAATTTCGTATACGTTTTATGTGTTAATACTAACTAATACTAATATATTAATTAATACAATAACTCACCAAATAGGGGTTAAGAAAATCATTGTAACCCTAATAAACAATTTTCGAATTCTAAGGAACAAACCATAATCCCTGCAACTCACCCATCACTACAATGCCTTTGGATGAAAACTTCCTATATGTTTTCTCATATAGTAATCCCTCTCATTGGTATAGTTTTTTCTGGTACTTAATTTCTCTTCCAATTTTTTAATAGTTCTATTTGTTTGTTTGAGCACACTAATTATAATATTGTCATCATATAATGCCAAAGACATTCATAAATGAATAATCAATAAAAGTAAAATCAAAATATATACTTTATAGTTGAAAAACAACACTTGCGGATTGAACGGAAGTGGTGGTTCTGGAACGGTTTGGGAGAAAAATATGATATAAATTTTGATGGAATAAAAATGAAGATGATCCGGAGAAAAAAATGATAGAAAGTTTGATGGGATAAAAGTGAATATGAACAGGAGAAAAAGATGATAAAAAGTTTAATGAAAAGGAGAAAAAGATGATAAAAAGTTTAATTAAAAGGAGAAAAAAATGATAGAAAGTTTGATGGGATAAAAGTGGAAGATGAATTGGAAAAAAAGATGCAACTGTAGAATGTTTAAACTCTTTGAGATATAAAATTTGAACTCTTTACAAAATGACAAATAAAATAGTAAGATATAAAGATAAAATTAAAATAAAATAAGATGGTAGTTAAGAGGTGAATCCCTATAGATTAATATGAATAGAATATTTAAATGAAATAAAAGTTTTGATATTTACTTTTTCTATCGTCTTTTTTATAGTAACCGATCTATTTCAAGTAATAAGTAATAAGAGGTGTTTTATTAATAACTATTATTAGAAAATATATTCTATTACCTTGACCTAACATGTCGTGTGAATTTTTTAAAAAATTTAAAAATTACGGTTTGGTTTGAATTTCAATAAAAGTTTGATATTTATATTTGCAAACATATTGGAGAATATGAAAAATAAAGTAAGATATATTTTTACATTTAGAATTTAAAAGCATATATTTTTAATTTTACTAATGAATTAATTAAATGAGATCTAAAATAGCCACAATTTAAAAAACGTGCTAATAAAATTTTAATAACCATTACTTATATTAAATATAATTTAAAATATTCAAAATTAAAAGATCAACAATTTTATTATAGATTATTATAGATAATCTAACGGTTTTATAAACATTGTAAAATCGTTGTTATTTTAATATTCAGACAATAATTATATACATATATGACCTACTAAAATAAAAAAAATTGTATAATAAATTATAAAATATTTATTTTAATTATATTTTATATTCATGTTGAAGTACCAATGATTATTTATTAATATTCTGGTCTTTAATGTTGCGAATAAGTATAGTATATTAGGTAGACATCACATTAATCGATGGTAGAATAGATCTTCCTTAAAGTAATAATAATTATTCATTACGAATTTACACACACATTTTTGTCATGTAACTAAAGGTTAATTTTGTTGCATTACAATAAACAAGAAGATAATATAGTCATTACAATAGACGAGAAGATAATAGAAGTATATAATTAGATGTGAATAATAATCATAGGTCATCAACAAATGTTTAGTTACAAATAAAATTTGGAGAACTTTTTTTTTAAAATAAAGTTAAATTAAATTTATATATTTGAAAATTTTCAACTATTTCTTCTAAACATAATTCAAAAAACATATCACCAATTTGGAAGTATATTTTTTAAACTTTAATATTTTTAAAAATATTGTAATAGAATACATTTCATTTATAAATTACATAATAATAAAATAATATATATATATATACATATATATATATATATTTTGTGTGTGTATGCATATGTGTTGCTATGATACAATAGTTATATTGGATTTTTTTATAGGGATGTTAAAGCGGGGCAATCACGATTCACTGAGAAAAATTGCGAGACGATCTGTCTATTCCAATCCACTAGTCTGTTTAGACCCATTCCCCGTAATTTGTAGTTCATACGGGCTAAGTAGGAGACAGGGTGGGTTAGATCGTATATCTTAAAAGTCTAGAAATATATTTTTGCACTCTCATAATTTCTTCATACAATCTCATATTGTCAAAAATTCAAAAATTATTTATTCTAAATTTTACAATCTAAAATACAAATTTGTATTTAGAATTGTTTAATATGAAATATTGTACCATCCAAAACACAAATTTTAACTTATAGGTTCTATAATTCTGAAAGTCTTTGTATTCCAAATTTTGAAATTAAAAAAAAAATATTCAAAAAAATTTATCTATATTTTATTACATATGTATCGTAAAAATAATATTGTGAAATCATTTAACTAATTTATTTAAATAAAAAATAATAAAATCTATTCAAAAAGTTATTTTTTATTAATTTTTAAAAAGTTCTTATATAGATGAAAGTGCATATCAATTCTTATATCAATAAAAATAAACTCACATTTTCTATTCTATTCTACATGAATTAATCCAATCCAAATTTCACGAAATTGTCCGATCATCTCTTATTTTTTATACATTTGAAATTAGTTGTAAAAGAAATTAGACTTTTAACTTTGATTTTAACATTAATATGTTGAAAGTTTGATTGAATACTTTCAATATTAATTGCTGACCGATGTTAAGAATTATTCTTTCAACTACTTCCACTTTAATCTCGGTTTTCGAAGTTGAAAAGTTATAAAAAAATATTAAAAAGGTTTTCTGTATGATTGTTAACATTGCATCTGTGTTATATGCATAATTAATTTTTAATATTAAACTTAAATAAATTTAATATTTATTTTCTACGCTTCGTGTATTCATATAGTAACGAAATTATTATGAGAATATCTCTCTCACACTTTTTTTTATATATATATATATATATATATTTATTGCATACATATCATATCTATACCTATATATAAAGGAAATTCCCCTCTTAACTGCTTTTAATTTTTTTTCCTATTTTATTCTTATATTAATATTTAATTTTATTATTGTATTATGGTCATTGTGTCATTATTCCCTCTTAACTGCTCTTAATTTTTTTTCCATTTTATCCTTAATAATTTATTGTATTAATTTATTTTGGTTATTTGGACATTTTATAATTTCAAAAATTAATAAAATAATTTTTTTAATTTTAACTGGAGAGCGGAGAGAATGGAGAGAGTGGAGAGATTGATTAGTTACTTTTCTGTTTAAAAGATCTTTATTAAATAAAAAATTAAAGATATTTGTAATATTTTGTGGACCAGGAGAGTGAAGATTTGGTACGTTACTTTTCTGATTTAAACTGATATTTTTTTTATTAAAATTGATTTAAGAAACAGATTTTCTATTTAATTATTTGTTCGGTTGAGTTTGTAGTTTTAAATAAATTTTTACTATTACCAAATACATATATTTTTAACCATAATTAATAAAATATTAAAAATTATAAAAAAATATTAAAGAAATAAAAAATGCGGATACACAGCCTATGTTCCCGCTAGTAATAATAATAATAATATTAATCATTTATATTTTAAAATAAATTAATCCTAATATAGAATCTCAAGTCTGCTGGTAAAAAGTTACGTTTAACAAAAAAAAAAGAGTTGTAATTTATATTATTACAAAAGTTAAAAAATATGTGAACTTTATAACTGTTAAAAATAGAAAAAAAATATTTTATTAAAATATAAATCCGTGAAGAAACAGTTTTCTTATTTATCCTCTTGTTTTCACTGTGCCCTAGGGCCTGAATTTCATTACCACCCCTTGGGGGTTATTCTCCTTCTCTTTTCCTATGTACGCACGAACACCTCAGTTTGCGGCACAACCCCAGTATTAAATATTGCACACCGTTGTCACAGATACCTCCGTTCCGTTGCGCACATTCCGTAGAGTAACTTCTTCACCCTCGCCCACCGGGTAAAACTCTCAACCTAACATTTCATCTTTCACTTTCTTCTTTCTCTATTTACAAACACAGTGACGTTCGTCTCTTTTCTTGTTTGAGTTTTAAGTTCTTATTTTTCGCTCAAACTTTTCTCACGTTCTCATTTTCCCGTTTTTAAGTGATTAGACAATTTTAGGGATTCTTCCGACATTAGTGTGATTAAGTTGATGGGAACCACGATCAGGGAGCAGTGAGACCTGGGGAAGGGGGTTTATGGTGGATTTCTATTCTGAAATGTCATGTTTTTAATCTACGTAATCATGAATTCGGATTTCGCAATATTTTTTGTTTTTTACTTCATTTGTAGGATTGTTTACTGTTCTAGGTTCAGATTGATGAATGCATATGTCGGGTGAAGTATTTATGTTATGCTAGGTGTTGTGTTGTCGTCGTTGATGCTTAGCTTTTGACTATTGACAGTTATGTTATTGAAGGTTTCATTATTGGCTTGCCTCATTTTTATAGCGTGCTTATTACTTAAACTTGTAAGTATATTAACTAGTGCACTTATGGAATGTGTGATTTTGAATTTGCAGGTTATGAGAATTCGGTGAAAATGGATTTGGTGGTTTTGGAGTTTGTGTAGCAAGTGTTTGAAGTTGGTGAAGCAATGGATTTGGTGGTACCACATACATAGTTTTTCTCATATTAACACTTCCTCTGAGAAAGATTAATATAGCACTGGTTCTGCATTCAATTTGGTGAGAGTATATAATATGGCCTGCAAATTTAACTTATTTGGTCTGTGTGATGGGGTTATTGATTTTAGAAAACCTAATCGCACAAGGACTAGAAAGCATTGGGGCTGCAGCGTGCTTGCTGTTTCAAAATATGAAAATTCTGGTTCGAAAGGTAGTCTGCAACATTCTGAAAGATTCTCTAAATGTGCTTTAAATGGGGTGGAGTCCTCAGCAAGGGTCAATACTTCCCTGAATTTTGAGGACTCAGAGATTTGTCATCTCCGTAGGTTGATTAGAAATGGGCAATTGGAGGAAAGTTCTAAGTTTCTTGAGTATATGACTAATAAAGGTAATATCCCTGATGTCATTGCTTGCACTTCTTTAATCCGTGGGTTTTGCAAGATTGGCAGGCCTAAGAATGCAACTCGAATCATGGGAATTCTGGAGGAGTCTCGAGCTGTTATTGATGTAACCTGTTACAATGTTTTGATCAGTAGTTATTGCAAATTAGGGAACACAGAGGAAGCCTTGCGGATTTTGGATCACATGAGTGTTGCTCCAAATGCTACTACATACGATGCAATTTTGTGTTGTTTGTGTGATAGAGGGAAATTGAAGCAAGCCATGCAAGTACTTGACAGACAGATGCAAAGCAAGTGCTACCCAGATATAGTTACGTTCACTGTATTGATTGATGCAACTTGTAAAGAAAGTGGAGTTGGTCAGGCAATGAAACTGTTCAATGAGATGAGGAGAAAAGGATGCAAACCTGATGTGATTGCATATAATGTTCTTATAAAAGGGATTTGCAATGAAGGTAGGTTGGATGAAGCAATTAGATTTTTAAACAAATTACCATCCTATGGTTGTCAGCCTGATGTGATTTCCCATAATATTGTCTTGCGTAGCTTGTGTAGCCGTGGAAGATGGATGGATGCTATGAAACTATTGGCTAACATGCTTCGTAAAGGGTGTTTCCCCAGTGTTGTTACTTTCAATATCTTGATCAATTTCTTGTGCCAAAAAGGCTTACTAGGTAAAGCCCTTAATGTCTTGGAGATGATGCCAAAGCATGGTCATACTCCTAATTCCAGAAGTTACAATCCATTGATTCAAGGGTTTTGTAATGAAAAAGGTATTGATAGAGCAATAGAGTACTTGGAAATAATGGTATCTAGGGGTTGTTACCCAGATATAGTGACCTATAATATTTTGCTAACTGCACTATGCAAAGATGGGAAGGCAGATGATGCAGTTGAGATACTGAGGCAGCTATGTTCCAAAGGGTGCTCTCCTTCTCTTGTTACGTATAATACAGTGATTGATGGGCTTTTGAAGGTTGGAAAAATCGAGTGTGCCGTGGAACTCTTTGAAGAGATGAGCAGAATAGGTCTTAAACCTGATATTATTACTTATAATATAATCATTGACGGGCTTCTGAAGATGGGGAAAGCCAAACTTGCTGTAGAGCTTTTGGAAGAGATGTGCAGTAAGGTTCTTAAGCCTGATCCAATTACTTGCACTTCAGTAGTAGGAGGCCTAAGTCGTGAAGGAAAGGTTCATGAAGCGATCAAATTTTTCCATTACATGAAAAGGTTTGGCATCAGACCAAATGTATTCATTTACAACTCAATAATGATGGGATTATGTAAGGCTCAGCAAACCAGTCGTGCCATAGATTTTCTGGTCGATATGGTGGCAAAAGGATGTAAACCTACTGAGGCTACATATTCTGTTATTGTAGAAGGCATTATATATGAAGGGTTGGCCGATGAAGCTTCGAAGTTGTTGAATGAATTGCACACCAGAGGACTTGTCAAGAAAAGTTTGGTTGAAAAAGTCAGAGTCGAGATGTAGAAGAAAACAGGTTGGTTCAGCTCGGCTACATGGTTTGGTTAATTCCCATTCAGCTCTATCAAGAACCAAAATTTTAATAAAACCATTTGTGCTATATTTCTTTAAAGCACTCGAGATGTAAGATATAACGCAGTTTTACATTGCACAACTATGGTCTTTCCTAGTTGTGAAGATTATGTTGTCCCCTTATTTTAGTCAGCACCTATAAAGTATATACACCGATACGAACACAAACACAAAGATATACAGACACAAAGATATGACTAAATTAAAAATTATAAGACACGGGACACGACTATATATAGTAATATATTTTGTTATATAGAAAAATCAAATAGAAACATTTATAAAAATAGTTTAAAAAAGATGTGCGTATGTAAACTATAATGTTTGACTTTTATATTTGTGTATCTTCATTAAAAAATACAATGTTCATCAAGAGATAAGTTAGCAATATCAAAAATTTCATTGTCATCCAATAAAAGGTCATCTCGTGCAATATTTCATAATTTATTTTTCTATTTGTAATTTGAGGAGTTTTTTGAGAGAAGATGAAGATTACTACAGACAAATACTAGATCCTTTGTTTTAGGTGTCATCTTATTTCTTTTTAAAGAATCTATAAAGGAGTAGGTACTCTAATTCCTCTCACAACAAGAAGAACATGGTTGTCCAAGTAGTTTAAGAGCTTTATTTTGAAGTGTTGGTGCATGAGCTCCATGAACAATCCACCATGATTTTGCTTCTATCCCTTAAAGAGTCAACATCGACAAAATCTTCTCTTTCATCTGAAAAGTTTGCGAACTCTATATTTACGTGTCTCCTTACATCCGCATCGTCAAAGTACCTCTTAAAACATTTTTCCTTAACTGAGTAAGTTCCTTATCTTGATGTGGGGCAAGTCTTTGTGAATCTTCATTTAACCATTCATGATTATAATATCTACATAAAAATATATAAACATAAATTAACATAATATTATGTACTTAATAAAATATTATTATAAAATAATTTAATTATATTGTATTACCTTGGATTTAAAGAATGAGCAAGACAATGAAGAGATGTGCTACTCTTAGTCCAATGATCAATTAATATTAAGTTTACTGCCCTAAAAAATGATGAATGTTTAACTTTTATCTTTCTTTCATGTTGTTATATCACCTTTCTCACATTTTCAATCATTGAATCCCACATTTTGTATACTAAATGAAGAGTAGCCATATCCGTATCTGTTTTTGTGAGAACATCATAAATAGGGGAAGTAAAAACAAGTATGTAATCAACCTTCATCCACCAATTATCAGTCAAAAAGTTTCTTTCACAAATTATGTACTATCCACATTATCCTCTTTGTAAGAAGACCATTCATCCTCAATAACTATTATCTCTTGGAGTCCTTTCTTCAAACTTCTAAACCTTTTTAGCATGACTATGGTTGAAGCAAAAGAAAGAAACTTTAATGAGTCGAAGTCATTAAATATTAATAATTGGTAGTGTATGCATTAAGACCGTGCTCTGAGAATTGGTAGTGTATGCATTCAATGGAAAACAAAAAAGCATTAATATTGGGCCGTGTGCAATGAATATAAAACAAAAAACATTAACATGCTTACCTCTCCAAAGACTTAGTTTCTTATGTATTCTTTCTTCTTCCTTTTTTCTTCTCCTTCTTCTGTGAACCTGACACTCAACAACCTTTACCACCACACCACAATTCTACTCTCCTCGCGTTCCAACTTAGGTTTTTATAGAGTGCAACTATTTTGTTCTTTGTTTTTGTATTTTCTATATGATTTATAATATATTTTTTTAGATTATAATTTTTTTAAGGAAAAAATATATTATTTGTTCCTAATTTCTTCTCTTCTTCTCGTAAATTATAATGAATTTCCTTTAAATTTTCATATAATTTTTTATTAAAATGATTTGTTTGAGATTTTGTGTGGAAAGCGTGTTCAAGGAGTGGATCGTGTCCTCTCCGACGTGTCCAAGGAGTAGAATGTGTCTCTCTGGCATGTCCAGAAACAGGGTTGTGTATGGCCCACAAAGATGTGTTCGACACCGTGTCGTGCACTCCTCCGTTGCGTGTCTGTGTCGGTGGTGTGTCGGAAATGCAAAAATACACCTTTCTGCCGTGTCCGAGCTTCATAGGTGAGCACTGGTCATTCAATGCAAATCATAGATTTTAATTTTTGTGGTGGTGAGATATCTAATGATAAAATCCTAGTCAATTTTGTATGTAGGTAACTGCAATTTTATTTCAACATATTCAGTCATTGTTAAAATAAGTTATCTTAAATAAACTTTATTGAAAGGTTAGTTATGTGCTTTGTGTTGTACCTAGTTTCTCGGTGAGACATTTTTTTCCCCTTTCCTTTCATTCTCATTGTGTATAAACTTCTAATATCATTATAAATATGAGAACCATAGACAGGAAATTCAAGCTCTCTATTTCATTTTTATTATTTTGTATTCATCTCAAGTTGGTATCAGAACAGTTCGCTTGTTTTGCGATTGTCCACTACCTTCCTCTATCATCACCATTGTTGTCGTATGACAAACATTGAGTCTAGTTTGTTTCATTAAGATATATTGATTCTATTGTATTTTATTGTTGTTTGTCGTTATCTACCATTGTTTGTCGTCGTCGGCTGCCGCTTGTCACCTTTCATCGCCTTCTACTGCCATCAACAACTGTTGTTGTTTAGTTGGTTGTTGTAATTTTGTTTATTGATGGATGTCTATTTCAACAGGCCTTCATTTATACAGTGGGTGCAAATGTCGTTGTTCTCGTTGAACCTTTGATGTCTAGAAAAATTCTCTTTATACGTTGCGATGATCAAGTTGACGAAAACATAAAGTGTTTAGTTTTCTTGTATCTATCCTTTGCGTTATAAAATCCCCCTTCATTGTGGGGGTCTGTTTTCTTTTTATAATGCCAACCTCACTTCTCTTCGTGAAGTTGTCCTGTCCCTATTTTCATGGAGCCGTTATAAATTCGTCCACAACTTCCTTGAAGTATAGTTACTTAGTTGTCTCTTTCTTGGCACAACTAAATAGAATAATATTCGTCTAACTAAAAAACCCTAAAATCTAAGCATTTTAGTAGAAAACGGTTATACACTATATGTTGTTCGGTATATTTACCGAAGTGATACATCACATTATAGTATAATAATAAATCGATTACCAAACCAAACTGAACGAACACTACAAAACCCCCTAACCTCTAGTCGAGCGGAGTTGGGCGAAAAGGTTTATGCATGTAGACACAAAAAGGCTCTTCGCGCCAAATGGTGGTTATTACACACATCCCAAGCATATCTTGACAAGACATAAGCTTTTCGGGCCATCAACCATAAATGCTCCTTTACACGAGTCTTGCATTGCATTGATTGGTTTATTCAAATGGACATTTTCTCTTCTTTGTTCATTAGGGATTTACCATTTTGACCCGTGATAGGACATAATCTAATCGAGACCATCGATCATGGTTGTTACTTTACACGTGTCAAACATCGATAAGCCTTTGGTCGACCGTTTCATCTTCTTCTTCTTCGAACGAGTGGTTTCCCACTCTTATGCTCACTTTTCTTTACTCGATACTTTTGTTGCCTCCCTACTCCCTTATCCCTGTCGTGAAACCACCATTAACCACCGTGTCCTTTATCCCTTGTTTTTTTTTTCTTTGTTGTGCTTTCAATGTCTTTCTGTAATTGGCTTCTTACCGACTTCCAGGTTTAGGCGATGATAGAAGAAGTCAGAGTTAATTCTGGGCATATCAGCAATCAACCACACAAAAGCGTTCATGTTCATTTGTAGGACTTCCTTCAATTTGTTCTCCAACTCCTCGTACAACGTCGCGCCTAGTTTGAAAATCTTTCCATTGATCTCGATTTCGCTAATCTCTCCTACTATCTCGAGTCGCCTTTCATAATTGGTCTTCGTCTTTCCCGTGCAATTTGTAATTGTATATGTTTCGTGCCGGCTTCTCAAGCTATTTTCATTACATTTTCGAGCTATTTTCTAATCCACCTTCATTGTGACGAACTTGCCCTCTGGTGAAGGCAATTTTAGTTTTAGGTGCGACTTAGACACTGCCACTCCCAAATTTTTCAACGACGGGCGTCCGAGAAGTAATTTGTAGGATGAAGGTTCATTAATAAATATGTACTTGATAGTTAGTGGTTGCTACTTCACCATCTGGGGTGGTGGTGCGTAGCTCCGGGTATCCACGAACTTCAACCTGATCTCTTGTAAAAGCGATAAGGCATTCATTGAACGGTCTGAGCTGGTTGGAGGGGATCTGGAGTCCAGGTAAGAGTTCCAAAACATTATTTCAACTAAGTTTCGTTAGTTAATCAATACCTAGTGCACTTTGAGCCCCATCATGATAAATGATAGCACCACATGGTCGTCTTGATGAGAGTATACATCCTCCAAATTTGCAGAAGTAAAACAGAGAGAAGGGACAGTAGGAAATACCCGAGTTTCCAAAGATAAAACTGAGCTGGAATAACGATTCTGACTCGATGAAGAGTAGCCCACTCCTGAAAAACCATCGACTATAGTGTTAAAATCACCAAATATGGGAGTCTCATGGTTGTGCTCTCGTGGCTGGTCCTCACCCTTTTGATCAATATTAAGATCCTGTAGATATTTCACCAAAACCCCTTTGTAACCAGCTTGGCGAGCTGATACTTTAGAGTCAAGCACCTCTCGGTGTCATGGCCGTGAGCTCGATGAAACTCACACCAAGTGTCCTTTCTTGCCCCCAATCTGCGATCTGTCTTCTTCGAGAATTGTAGCTTATTCACAACATCTTCCTTAATTAATAACGACTTGAATGTTGTGTTGAAGTAAGGTGGGGGCAAGTTGTGCTTGGGTCGTTATTCTCTCACTTCACTCCTTTTAGCCACGTAGGGAACGTACTTACGTGCTCGCCCTCTAGAGGACGTGTCAATATTTTTTGAATGACAGCATGTGCTCTCCTTATACATTCCTTGTTTTTTTAGCTTGTTGACCCTCTTCCTCCTGATCGCCTCCTCCACCTTAATGTGAATCGTCGCCTGTTCATGCATTTCTGCCATTAACTCAACTCAGTTTTGGAGCAAGGAGTCGCTAAAGGGACTAGCACGAAGTCCTTTCACAAATGCATCCACAACCATCTCTTCGTTCGAGTTCTATAAGTGTACCAAGACCACATAAAAATGGTTAAGGTACTCTTTAAAAGAGTCTCCATCTCGCTGCCTCACGTCCAAAAGATTCGCCAGCCTGGGGGGCTCGACCTTGTTGGTCGAGAGCTGCTCCTTGAATACCTTGGAAAACTCATGAAATGACGTAACACTCCCATCAGGAACCCGCTGAACTATTGAAGGGTCATTCCTGTGAGCGTTCCCACAAATATTTTGCAGCGCATTGCGTCCGACCCGCCCTATTTAGGCTCATAAGGCTTTTAGGTGTCCTTCTGGGTCCGCCACTCCGGAGAAAGGAGTGATTTTTTGTGTGATGAAATGGGGCGGAATCAGTTCCTCCATAATTGCCCGTGAAAACGCTAGGGGGTTATCTCTTGCTAACATGTTGGGAGAACGAGTCCGCGTGTTCCTTCTCACTTGTCTATGCATGGTTCTTTGCAACCCCTCATTTGCTTTTTGTAGCTCTTCATTCATCCAAACTATGTCCTCCATCAACCTTCTGAAGCGATCTACCTCTTTCTAAAATTGATCTTGATTAGCTCAAGATTCATCACGATTAGCCCGTGCCTCTTCATGTAGACGATCCCACTCCTTTTGAAATTTCTGAGCTTTTCGCTTCACTTCCTCGTTGTCGTGCTTGAGGGCCTGCATAGTTTCCATGATTTGTTGGAAGAAAGGCTCTTCTTCCTTTTCATACGTTTGTTGGCGAGCGTCCCCCATGTCTTTTGGTAACTGGTGTTCTAAATGTTTTTGTGGTTGACATGATTAGTTTTACCTGTCCTACGGGGGACACCAAATCTTCTTACCAAACCTTTGATCGAATGCCTAAAAAAATTCTCTTTATACGTTACGATGATCAAGTCGATGAAAACGTTAAAGTGTTTAGTTTTCTTGTATCTCTCCTTTGCGTTCTAAAATCCCCCCTTCACCGTGGGGGTCAGTTTTTTTTTTTTTATAATTCTAACCCCACTCCTCTTCGTGAAGTTTCCCTATACCTATTTTCGTGGAGCCGTTATAGATTTGTCTACAACTTTCTTGAAGTATAGTTACTTAGTCGTCTCTTTCTTGGCACACCTAAATAGAATAATATCCATCTAACTAAAAAACCCTAAAATCTAGGAATTTTTGTAGAAAGCAGTTATACGTATATGTTGTTCGGTATATTTACCATTGGTTGTCGTCGTCGGTTGCCGCTTGTCGCCTTTTGTCACCTTCTGTGACCATCAACCGCTGTTGTTGTCTTAGTTGGTTATTGTATTTTTTTTTTATTGATAGTTGTCTATTTCAGTAGGCTTTCATTTATGCAGTGGGTGCAAATGTCCTCAATGCTTCTTTTGTAGGAGAATTGGCCACAACTCCAAATAATTGATTTTCCTTACATGGTTTTCCTAACATGACAACAAACATCTTTCAATCTTATAAGGTTGAACCACAATTTACTAATGAGGAATATCAGGAATATCTCATGTTAAAATTTGGTAGCTTATTAAAAAAGATAAGCTAAAAAGACACTTGGATTGAGTCAAAAATGGCTTGTTGAAAGAATACTTGGATTGAGTCAAAAGTGGCTTGCTGAAAGAATAATCTTATGAGGTCAACCAATTCGAAGGAGTACTCAGTTTATCTAGGAGTGACTAAGTGTCAAAGAATATTCAATGGGTAGTCACGAGTGTCTATAATCCCAAAGAATACTCAAGGGGTTAGTCAAGAGTGGCTAAGATCCCAAATAATACTCGATTGTACATTGCAACATTAGTTTGCCAAGTGAACCTTAATATGTTGATTGAGAACTGAATGTCGTTTGCTATGAAATATAATGTGTATTTCTTCTCTCCTTATCTATTTTACTTTGCATGTTATTATCATTTGTGTTAATTCAAGAGAGAGAATAATTGTTAAACTAAATTTGAAAAATGACTTACTTAAGTAAATATGTTAGAAGTTTGAAGTAGTTTCTGATACTTGTTATATAAAACTATTGTCTAAATGACCTTTTTCAAACGATATCTATGAAAATTTTCTTATGTTTTTTTTCCTATTTTTCACAAATAGGATAAAGAATCACAAAATGCATTAAAAGATAGTTAACACATTTGTTCTTGCCTCCTCCTTCAATTTTATAAAGATCACAACTCTTATCTATGTTTTTGTCTCAAACAAACAAAAATAGGTTAATATAAACACAACCACAATAGTCCAAGTAAATACAACAACATTGTAAATACATTACTGATACATATTTAAAACAAAATAAACCTATATTAAAAAATTCAAAGAATGCATGAATCACAAATTGATTTGAAAGATAAGATAGCGAGTATAAAGATATTATATGCCTTCTTTTATAAGATCAAACTTCTTGACCATGTTTATATAAACATAATCACAAATTGTAGCAAAGCAAAATAAACTTATATTAAAAGATTCAAAACCTTCAAAGTTCAAAACAATGTAAGAATACAAATTATATTCCAACACTGTTGGCACCTAAACTCACAAAAACATGTTAGTATAAAAAAGACAACAAAAGTTTCAATAAGGACAAGGACAAACTATATATGTATATATGCATCCAATTCTAAAACATGTATATATGCACTAAAAAATTGATAAAAGTATGATAATGTAAAAAACAACCCAAGAAAATTGAGTCTCATGATATAAACACTACCACAATAAAAGCTTACTAAAATAATGAAAACATAATCATGCAAGAATCACACCTTTTTTTCAAACAGGGTTAGCAATTAGCAAGTCAATGATTATACCTTCATACAAATTCTTGTAAAACAAAATAAACATATAGTAGAAGTTTAAGAAGCATAAATTATATTATCAGAAAGTTAACACATTAGCAACTTAATGAATATAGCACCATACAAATCTTAGTTAAAAATATACTTATATTAAAAGATTTAGAATCATCTAACTCCAAAACAATGCAAGAACCACAAACTATATTCAAACACAGTTGACACTTAAACTCACAAAAACAGGTTAGTATAAATGAGATAAAAAAAATTATTGTAAAGACAAGAACAACAATGTAAACATGTATACATGCATTCAAGTCCAAAACAATGTATATAATATGTGCTGGAAAAATAGATTTAACCATTTGCTTCAATTTTAAAAACATCTTAAACTCTTACCTTTATTTCGGTGTCAAACTAAAAAATCACTGTCTTGGTTTTGTTCAACCTCAAATAAAAAAATACCCCATAACCAATATTTTTTTTAATTAATGTGTTTTGTTTGAGATTGAAAGTAAAAGTATTGAGAAGATAGATTTTGATGATTTGGTAAACTTACAAGTTGATTGTGATTTGAATAATTTTTTTTGAATGTGTTTGAATGGTATTATGAATAATTTGAAATGTAAAAATTGATGAATAGTTGTTTGAATTTTGTTATTTGATTGAAATTGATGATTAATTAAGTATATAGGTTGATATAAGAGCTCAATGAGAGTACCTCTAATACTCTTAACAAAGTGATGTTATTTTGATATGATAGGTTTTATGAAATAGAGGTTTGAATGTAATTTTTTGGTGAAAATATTAAGGGAATAAGTTTTTATGAACTTTTAGTATGTATTTTTCACTTAAGCGAGTGATTTTCGTTCAAGTGAAAGATCCTTGTTCAAGCTAGAATGAGATAGTGAATTTTGGGTTGCTCATAGACCTATTTTTCCTCAAGTGAAAATAAAGTGAAAAATGAGGTCTTCTCAGGTCATTTTCGCTGAAGCAAGAAGGATTCTCGCTCAAGCAAAAATTGGGTAAATTTTGGGGTTTTATCAGGTTTATTTTCGCTCAAGCGACAGATTTTTGCTTAGACGATGCCTATTTTCTCTCAAGCTAAAAAAAACTAATTTTTATTTTTACTTTTAAAAGACTGATTCATTTCTATTTTATTGTTTTAATTAAATTATATGTGAAATTTTAATTATATATTTAATTGAAAATCTTTTAGTTTATGTATTTATGTGTTTTCTTGAATAAACTTTGATTTGATTGAATTCTAAGTTTTGGTGTGATTTAATGGTTTGATTAGATGTGATATGAGATATGAAAAGTGTGATAGAGACCGTATTTTCAAGAAAGGAAATATCATGTTGAGATTGTTAGGAGGTACATTGACTAGGGATTCATCTAGAGGAGGTATCATAACTCTCCTGGTATATTTGGAATAATATAGATGAAGATTATCAGGTGTTGATAGTTGAAGGAGATTCATATGATTTTGTTTGTGGTTTGAAATACAATATGATCTTGCAGGTAACATGAATTAACCCTGTCATATGAGGTGATATGATATTGAGATTATTATGCGTATAACTGTGTGAATTTCACGGTGAGGTAGTATGACAAACGAGATCTTTGAGTTTAAGTCATTGCACGAGTCTTTTAGAAGTAGAGTGAAGTGTCTATGTATGCTAGTCAGTAGAAGTTTGACATGAGAAATATGAATTATGAATTATTATAGACACTAGATTGCTTTGAAAAATGTTTGAGAATTGATGAATTGATGTTTGTTCTTTAAAGTTACATTTACATTAGATGTTTTAAAAATAACTAGTTTACCATGTTGTCTATGTTATTGTGTTTTGTTTTTATATGTGAAGATCGTGTATTACACGGGAGCATATAATATTTTAGGTGATAGAACTCCACTATGAGCAGATGAAGAATTTTATTTTATATTTTGTTTTATCATATGTATATATTTTAAATTTCAGGGATATACTTTGAAATACTTTATACGGATGGCAAAGTAAGACAAGTAGACCCACAACCCACTAAGAAAAAATGTGGGACAAGTTGTCTATTTCAACCCACTGGCCCGCTTAGGCCTGCCCGCATAATTCGCAGCCCGCGCGGGCCAAGTGCGGGGTGTGGCTAGTTGACCCGCATAACCCATATATTTGAAAATTTTAAACTTTTTCTCTATATCCCCATAATTTCGTTTTGCAGTCTCATATTCTAAACAATTCTAAAATTATGCGTTCCAAATTCTATAATCTAGAATACAAATTTATATTCTACACTGTGTAATCTGGAATATTTTACAATTCAGAATACAAATTTTAACTTTCAGATTCTATAATCTGGGAAGTCTCTGAATTCCACATTCCGAAATTAAAGAAAAAACATTCAATGAAAAATGTCAAAGGGCAATTTGAGTACTTTTTGAAGTATGAGGTGCAAGAAGAAAGACATAGAGGTTGAGGAAGAAACTACCTCAATCCATAATATATTACACATTCAACAAATTCGATAATGGTTTTTTAACATTTAATAATGATTTTTTGTCCGTCTAAAATGCATAGATTATTTAGGTTTAGGTTTCAATATTTCATCAAATGCTAAATGCAATAGTGAGACCTTAATTTTTTTTTATAATAAAATTTAAATATAGTATTATTATTATATATATATATTATTTTTCAAATTAGAATAGTAATCGTGTGTACATGTATCACCTTAAAAAAAGTGTATATATTTAATAAATATTTCATTAGTGAATTTATTGGTAGATTGAATTTCAAATTTCATTGAAAATCAGAACATCATTATAATATTTATTACCCATATCTTATTACGCATATGTCGTGTGAATAATATCCTGATTTATCTAAATAATAAATTTAACTTAATAAACAAAAAATAAATCTATATTTAAAAATTTAGTTTTCATTGATTTAAAAAAAATATTTCTTATGTGGGTTGACAGGTAGGTCCGCGGAACAACCCGCATGTAGGACGTACCAATAAAATCAACTCACATTTTCTATACAGGATCCAACCCGCATTTTATAGACTAAATGTGACGCAAATCTATGTGGAGTATTGAGTCATATGAGTCAGGAAATTCTCAAGTACGATTCTAAGGAAAGGAATTGACTCACCTATTTTGATTAAGGAGAACAAACCATTCTATATGGAGATTCAGAAGTTGCAGAGTCTTGATTTAATCAAACTGCTTAATATTGGAGCGGGTTGACCTACAATACTTCTCTAATATTGTATGACTAATATATATATATATATATATATATATATATTTAATTAGATATAATTGTGATTTGGTATTTAAATCTCATAAATAAGGCGTTACACTTTAATAATAAAAATACAAATGAGTTTGTGTGAAAAATCATAGAGCAAATCACAATCTTCGTCTTTGATCAGATTTCTCAATTAAAAAAAAAAAAAAAGTGTGTATAACTAAAACTTGATAAACTTACAACCTAAAATCTTACCTCTTGGTTTAAGTCTATGGTGATATGATTCCACTAGCACAATTAAAATGATTCTTGACATTCTTAGGAATCATCTTGAGTTGGATATGAGATAGGCACTTTATCATAGAATTGGATCAAGGTTCTATGAACAAGAACTCACCAAAACTAGTACCAAAACCCAAACTCATATGGAAGTTCCACATATTGTCAAATTGAACCGATTGAAATGGAAGGAAAAGCAATTGCACCGAACAAAATGGCATAAAACTGAAATGTACCGAACATAAAATCTAGAAAATGAAAAGAAGCAAGAATGAATCGGCAGAAATATAAAACCGAAATAGAAACAACAAGAACACCAAAGGAACCGAACAAAATTTCAAAGGAAACAAGCTATGGAATGAACATAAAAAGAGAAGGAAGGAAGGAGAAGAGAAAGCTCATGAAGATGGAGGAATGGTTGGATGATCACGCCACTAGGAGGATGGAGACTAAGTGTGCAAGTCGCCACTTGAGGTAACCATTGAACCATCAAGATAAGACTAGTGAAGAAGGCACAAAGCTCTCCAATGTTCTCTCAAAAATTGAGTATAGTTTCTCTAATTAAAATTCAAATCTGAAATGTACAAGGGCAGCACCTTAATTTATAGCCTAGAGGTGCTGAAATGCAAAGCTAAATGAATTCAAAATTCCCCCCTAAATTCAAATGCAAGTGGCGCCAACTATGGTCATGAAGAAGGTGTGACCTTCTCTCTCACTTTGGCACCTCCCTAGTTACTCCTACACCTATCTACTAATGCACCCCCCGTAATACTCATAACTAAGGACCTAAAGATGCTTTAACAAAAGAGGTTTCTAATGTTTCCCTCTAAGCACCTTCACACAAAGAAATTACAAAAAGAGAAAATAAACGTCCATTAGCTCCTAAAGCTTTGAACATGCATCTTGTAAGCCTTTGAGGTGGGCTTTGACCTCATGGGCGTCCTCCACTTGAGCCTCAACCTCTTCTTGCTCTTGATGATTGACCTCCATGTCCACTTTAGCTTGATCTCCATCATACGCCCCGAGTTGGAGAGAATTCGACCACGAATTCTGGAGACCTACAGAAAAAGGAGTTAGATCACTAATATTAAAAGTATGACTACCTAAGAATGTATCAGACATATCTAACTCATAAGCATTGTCATTAATCCTCTTTAGGACTTGGAAAGGTCCATCCCCTCGAGGCATTAGTTTGGACTTCCTTTGAGTAGGAAAACGATCCTTCCTCAAATGAAGCCAAACCCAATCGCCCTCATCAAACAACAATGCTTTTCTCCTTTTATTGGCAAGTTCAGCATACTTGCCAACCTTCTTCTCAATTCTCTTCTTGATGTCTTTATGCAAAGTTTTCACAAAAGAAGTTTTTTCATCCCCATCTTTGCACAAGACATCTCCAAGAAGGGGAATAGGAAGAAGATCAAGAGGTGTTAAGGGGTTAAACCCATAGACAACCTCAAAAGGAGAATGTGAGGTGGTAGAATTTACTACACGATTATATGCAAACTCAACATGGGGTAGTAAATTCTCCCACACTCTAGGATTCCCCGAAATAAAAATCTCAATAGTTGTCCCAAAGTTCTATTCACCACCTCGGTTTGACCATCAGTTTGTGGGTGGCAAGTGGTAGAAAATAAAAGCTTAGTTCCAAGCTTGCCCCACAAGGTCTTCCAAAAGTGACTTAAGAACTTGGGATCTCTATCAGACACTATAGATCTAGGGATCCCATGCAAACGAACCACTTCTTGGAAGAAGAGGTTTGCAATATGGCATGCATCATCCACTTTGTGGCAAGGAATAAAGTGAGCCATCTTTGAAAAACGATCCACTACCACAAAAATGGAGTCTTTTCCCTTTGATGTCTTGGGTAATCCTAAGATGAAATCCATAGATATATCAACCCAAGGCATTGAAGGGATAGGAAGAGGAGTATATAAACCATGGGGATGCATCTTAGATTTAGCTTTGCGGCAAGCTATGCATTTATCACACAAACTATGAACATGTTTATGCATATGAGGCCAAAAGAAATGTTCATGCAACACATCCAAAGTTTTAGCAACCCCAAAGTGACCCATTAAACCCCCCTCATGAGCTTCTCTAACAAGAGATAATCTAATAGAGCATTGAGGAACACAAAGACGTTTTCCTTTAAAAAGAAAGCCATCTTGTATAAAAAAAGTCTCTGTGTCCTCCCTTAAGACACTCTTGATAGATGAGAGAAAAATCAAGGTCATCATGATAAAGTTCCTTAATGTGATCAAAGCCAAGATATTGAGAGCTTAAAAGATTTAGCAAAGTGTATCTTCTAGAAAGTGCATCCGCCACAATGTTTACTTTGCCTTGCTTGTGTTTGATCACATAAGGAAATTGCTCAATGAATTCCACCCACTTAGCATGCCTCTTGTTAAGCTTGTTTTGGCTTTTCAAATACTTAAGAGATTCATGATCACTATGTATCACAAACTTTTTGGGAAAAAGATAGTGTTGCCAAGTAAACAAAGCCCTAACAAGTGCATATAATTCTTTATCATAAGTGGAATAATTGAGATGACTTCCCTTCAATTTCTCACTAAAATAGGCTATGGGGTGGCCCTCTTGAAGGAGAACAACCCCAATACCTATGCTTGAAGCATCACACTCAATCTCAAATGTCTTAGTGAAATTAGGAAGGGCCAAGATGGAAGCATTAGTCAATTTTTCTTTCAAAGTTTCAAAAGCCTTTTGTTGTGCTTCTCCCCATTGAAAGACCACATCCTTTTTCACTATGTCATTGAGAGGTGCGGCAATGGTGCCAAAGTTTGGGACAAATCTTCTATAGAAAGAAGCAAGTCCATGGAAACTTCGGACTTCATTTAAGGTTTTCGGTGTAGGCCAATTTTGAATGGCCATCACCTTTGCTTTGTCCACATGGACCCCTTTGCAACTTACAACAAACCCTAGGAATTCTATATGATCAAGAGCAAACATACATTTAGCAAGATTAGCATACAAATGTTCCTTCCTAAGGGTTTCTAAAACTTGCCTAACATGCAACCTATGTTCCTCCAAAGATAAGCTATAAATTAGAATGTCATCAAAGTAAACAACAAAAAACTTACCAATGAAAGGTCTAAGAACATGATGCATGAGGCGCATGAAGGTACTTGGTGCATTAGTTAAACCAAAGGGCATAACTAACCACTCATATAAACCAAAGTTGGTCTTAAAAGCCGTCTTCCATTCATCACCCGGTTTGATACGGATTTGATTGTAGCCGCTTTTAAGATCAATCTTTGAAAAGATTTTTGAACCATGTAATTCATCCAACAAATCATCTAGTCTAGGTATGGGATGCCTATACTTAATTGTAATGTTATTGATGGCCCTACAATCCGAACACATTCGCCATGTGCCATCCTTTTTTGGCACTAAGATGATAGGCATAGCACAAGGACACATGCTATCTTGAACCCACCCTTTCTCAATCAAAGCCTCAACTTGTTGGCGAATTTCCTTGGTTTCACTTGGATTGGTCCTATATGCTGGACGATTTGGTAAAGAAGAGCCCGGTATCAAATCAATTTGGTGCTCAATCCCTCTCAAAGGTGGAAGTCCTTTTGGAGGATCTTGAAACACATCTTGAAACTCTTCTACCAAATTTTCCAAGCAATGAGGACTATCAACAAGTGATTCTACTTTAAGAGTTCTAGGGATGGCTAAGAAAAGAGGATGATGAGCCACTATTTCCCTTTCAATTTCATGCCTAAACACAAGGAGTGTAGGCTTAGAACTCTTATCTTTTTTTTATCTTTTTTATCTTTTTCACTCTCCCTCTTTTTCTTCATTATGACTTGGTCCTCATGGAATTCAAAAGAAAGTTTGTTGGTAAAGCCATCATGTAAAACTTTTCTATCAAATTGCCAAGGCCTTCCCAAAAGAACATAAGTGACTTCCATGGGCACAACATCACATAATACCTCATCTTTGTATTTTCCAATTGAGAAATGGATGAGGACTTGTTTATTTACAAATATTTCTCCTACTTCACTAAGCCATTGCAATTTATAGGGCTTTGTATGAGAGATAGTAGGCAATCCAAGCTTATCTACTACTCTTGTACTAGCCACATTAGCACAACTACCCCCATCCACTATCAAAGAGCAAATGTTGTTTTGAATAAGACATCTTGTATGGAAAATATTTTCCCTTTGACTTTCATCAAAAGGTTGTGAAACTTGACCAAGAAGTATTCTCACAACCAACAAATCCCCTTCAAGTGGACATTCACTCTCTTCCCCACTAGATGCACTAGAATGCAATGAATGCTTAGGAGAATCCGAATCATGCTCACTCACTACAATGCCTTCATGCATGTACATACTTCGTTTAGAAGGGCAATTAGCAGCTATGTGACCATAACCCATACATTTAAAACATTTAGTATTAGAAGTTCTAGTGGGTGATTTAGGCCTAGAAGTAGATGGCTTAGTTTCCTTGGGTTTGAAAGAAGAATCTTTGGAAGGAAATTTAGAAAAAGACTTTTTGTTCCTCCAAGACTTGTTGTAGTAACCATCATTGGGAGCATTTTTGAAAGAATTTTTCTTAGCAAGTTGGGCTTCCACCTTCATTGCAAGATGAACTAAAGAACCCAATGATGAATACTCTTGTAACTCAACAATATCTTGGATATCCTTCCTTAGACCACTCACAAACCTAGCAATCATAGCTTCCTCACTTTCTTCTAATTCAATTTTAAGCACAAGCGTCTCTAGCTCCTTATAATATTCATCCACATTTAGCGTGCCTTGTTGAAACCGTTGGAGTCTCAACATGAGGTCTTTCCTAAAATGTGGGGGCACAAATCTAGCGCGCATGAGATCCTTTAAAGAGTTCCAAGAGTCCACGGGAGGACCCTTGTGATAGATAATGTCCTTTACAACACCATGCCACCATTTTATGGCATAATCACTAAACTCTAAGGTGGCTAGCTTAAGCTTATGCTCATCTTGGATCTCATGGATCTCAAATATTTGTTCACACTTAGCCTCCCAATCTAAATATACATTAGGATCACTAGAGCCATTAAAACAAGGAAGCTTGACCGAAGGTAGCCTAGCCTTTGCATCTTGGTAGAAGCCATTGCCATAGTGATGTCTCTCCCCTTGGTTATGATGTCTATGTCCATGAAATTGGGGTGGAGTTCTCCTTCTCCTATGGTCTTCTTCACGGCCAAAATCATTTGAAGAAGCTCTTGTTGAAGGTCTATGTGAATGATGCCCATCATGGATAGAAGGAGATGGCCTAGCTTGTTGCACCTCTATCTTTTGCAATTTCTCTTCCAAACGCCTAATGGTGCGTTGTGCTTCATGCAATTCTCCAAGAACCGAAGCTTTGGAAGGAGAATGTTGCTTGTAAGATGCATCACTTGAAAATCCAGCCATTTGCAAATAAAAAACAACAAACACACAAAAACAGCAAACAAGTCAAGAAACAAAATTAGCAAAAACAGTGAATTTGGCAATGAAATTGCCGAAGTGAATTTGGCCAGAAAAAATAGGTCACTCTCAAAGAAATAATGTCCTTGCACCAATCTGATCTTGAGGTCTTGGAATCCTCAAATGAAATATGTCAAAGAAAGGCACACCAATCTCAAAGCCAATAACAACAAAACCAATGAAGCAATAAAGACAAACAAGAAAAAGTATAAGCAAAGAAAGGCTAGAACAAAAGGAAAACTAGATGTTTGACAAACTCAAAGATTAATGAACAAAAGACAAGCAAGAAAATTAAAGAACTCAATGAGAAAGTAGGCACACAAAAGAATACTTAAAGAAAAGCACTAGAGTAGATGAAGAAAACAAAAAATTAGCTACTGGAAAATATTTTTTATGCAAACTGTGCTTGATGTTCACTGATTTAACTGGAATGATATAGAGCGAACTGGATTAAGAAATTTTAACCACACAAACTTCAAGATCTTAGCTCAAAAATGGCACTGGAATCACTTAAAAAAAGTAAGCCAATTAATTGAGATAAAGTTTTCAAAATCGCTGCCAGATTACCGTATTTTTTCGGCAGAATTGTACACTTTTTGTATTTTATTTATCATTTTTTGTGTACTTTGAATTTTTGAGTACTTATTTTTTCTACTCTTTTCTATCACTTTGAATATCACAAATCCAGAATTTTAGAATTTTCCAGTGAGTAAATCAATTGCAATAAGGAAAAAACAGTAAGCACGTTTTCAGAAAACAGAGGAATTCCAATAGGAATGAAGAACAGAATTATGAACTAGCAAAGACATAATGAAAAATGATGTATAGGAACTTGTATAGGTCTAGAATACAAGCATGAACTCAATCTAAAACAGAAAATGCACAAAGGATCAAATATCAAACTCATAAAATTATATGACACTAAAGCAAGAAACAACAAAATCAATAAAAGTACTACAAGAAGTGATGACAATTATGGAAAAACAAGACTAAGACAAAACTTGTATGGATTCAAAAAGGAAAATACTCAAACATATGATAGGCAAAAGAATTAAAACAGTAAGCAAACTCAAATAAGCCTAAAAAACAGAACCGTAAATTGCAAGAAATTAAAGAGCTCTTGAAATAAAAGTGCTACACAACTCAACAATTAAACAAGAACACACCTAAACTCATGATACCACATGATATGATTCCACTAGCACAATTAGAATGATTCTTGACATTCTTAGGAATCATCTTGAGTTGGATATGAGATAGGCACTTTATCATAGAATTGGATCAAGGTTCTATGAACAAGAACTCACCAAAACTAGTACCAAAACCCAAACTCATATGGAAGTTCCACATATTGTCAAATTGAACCGATTGAAATGGAAGGAAAAGCAATTGCACCGAACAAAATGGCATAAAACTGAAATGTACCGAACATAAAAGATAGAAAATGAAAAAGAAGCAAGAATGAATCGGCAGAAATATAAAACCGAAATAGAAACAACAAGAACACCAAAGGAACCGAACAAAATTTCAAAGGAAACAAGCTATGGAATGAACATAAAAAGAGAAGGAAGGAAGGAGAAGAGAAAGCTCATGAAGATGGAGGAATGGTTGGATGATCACGCCACTAGGAGGATGGAAACTAAGTGTGCAAGCCGCCACTTGAGGTAACCATTGAACCATCAAGATAAGACTAGTGAAGAAGGCACAAAACTCTCCAATGCTCTCTCAAAAATTGAGTATAGTTTCTCTAACTAAAATTCAAATCTGAAATGTACAAGGGCAACACCTTAATTTATAGCCTAGAGGTGCTGAAATGCAAAGCTAAATGAATTCAAAATTCCCCCCTAAATTCAAATGCAAGTGGCGCCAACTATGGTCATGAAGAAGGTGTGACCTTGTGACCTTCTCTCTCACTTTGGCACCTCCCTAGTTACTCCTACACCTATCTACTAACGCACCCCCCTAATACTCCTAACTAAGGACCTAAAGATGCTTTAACAAAAGAGGTTTCTAATGTTTCCCTCTAAGCACCTTCACACAAAGAAATTACAAAAAGAGAAAATAAACGTCCATTAGCTCCTAAAGCTTTGAACATGCTTCTTGTAAGCCTTTGAGGTGGGCTTTGACTGCCATGGGCGTCCTCCACTTGAGCCTCAACCTCTTCTTGCTCTTGATGATTGGCCTCCATGTCCACTTGAGCTTGATCTCCATCATATGGCATCTTGCTTCAGTCTCACACACAAACACGATTGTCATCTCTGATAAAAAAAGTAAGCATAATTTTTTTTAATAAACAGTAAAAAGAACTTATTGTCAGTACAAAAATAAACGTTTTTAATTATTCAAAAAAACAAAACACTTCTCTCTATCCTTGAAAGAAACAAAACCAAATTTCAATCGAAAACAAAACAAAGCACCACCTTTGAACAAACTTTTCCGTCACAAAAATGTTAATAATTAGAAAAAAGAAACCTTAATTAAGTCTATAAAAAATCAAGCCATCTCCTGAGTTAGAAAAACATTTACCCATGTGCTTATAAAAGAAGCAAAACCAAACTTTCAATCGGATAAAAACAACACACCACATCTTCTCTCGCTTTCGTCTTCCACACAATGAAGGCTTGGAGATTAAGAAAACCTAATATCTTCTTATTTTCTAATATCTTCTTATTTTAAGTTTATAGTAGATATTTTTAAAATCAAATAAGCAACACATTTATGTGCAATGTGAGTCTTTGGAGGAAACTTTTCCATAAATATTTTAAAAAAATAATCTTCTTTTAAGTTAAGATCAGTCTAGTTTAAATTAATTTTTTTTGAAGCGGTTAGTAGAAAATATTTTTTACAAAATTATGCACTTAACTAATAAAAATGTTTATTATTTATTTATTCTTATACTTCTCCTATAAGTGCTTATAAATAAGTTAATCCAAACAAATATTTTGTTTTACCATAGAAAGTAAGAGATGAGTATGTAAAAGGTGCAAGATCTCATAGAGTAATTTAAAATATAATTGATATTACACATTTCATTAAAAACAACAACATGCTTTAAGTAAAAAAAAAAAGACAAGATTTGTATTTGAATACGCAATCTAGGATTTTAATTTTAATATATTCAAAATAATTTGGAACTTATTTAAAAAACTTGTTTAACTAAATTAAAAATGTTTGATAAATTAACTTATAGCATAGGCTTCTTGAACTAACAAATACCTGATAGCATTTTCTTTTTATCATATTTATGCTCAATATATTAATGCAAGTCCACTTTATCTTTTGTTTATATTAAGATTAAAATCTCTTTTCATTCATTTATTTACTCATGTGTTTCTATATTGATGGGTGTGATTCAAAAGTATATACACAAGTAAAAGAATAAATATAAATAGTTTTAATCACTATAATTTTATTTTAAACCAAGGTATTCAAGAAAATAACATCTGTCAATAAATGTTTTTGGTATTTTAATATTATATTACATTTAATTATTTATTTTAATTTCTTAATAAAATATTCATCTTCGTATTCTTTTCGCGCGTCGTAACACCCCTCCGTCGTAGAACCTCACTGCAGCCTCCGTCGTAGAAGAACTGAAAAACCCTTCACGCGCTACCGATGTAACTACGCGCTTCCACGTTACATTTCATCTATCTCTATCTCTATTCACGAGCACAATGGGTTCGCATCTTTTCTCCACATAATTATTATTAGTTCTTATTTTTCACTGCGCCTCTTTCTCTCTTTCTCAATATTCCTGTTTTTAAGTGATTGGAGAAGGTTTAGGGATTTTTTTTTTCACGAGTGTGATTGAGTTGATGTGCACAATGGTGAGGGCAGAGTGAGACTTGGGCAAGGGGAATCGATATTGTCTGCTATAGAAACAGGGATTAGCCTAAGTTTATGTTTCTGAAATATTGAGGTTTTCTTCTACAAAGTCATGAATTTGGATTTCTCTAAATAACTTTATATATTTTTTACTGGATTTTTTGGATTGTTTACTGTTAGAGGTTCGGATTTGATAAATGACTAGGTTCCATTGTTGACTTGCCTCGTTTTTAATTTTTTTATTGCATGCTTAGCCTTTAGTATATTAACTTTGCAATTATGAAATGTGTGATTTCAGCCTTTTCAGGTTATGATAGTTGGTGAAAATGGAATTGGTGGCATTGGAGTTTGGATACGAAGTGTTGTAGGTTGGCGAAGCGATGGACTTGGTGATACCCAATATACAGTTTTGCTCATATAAACACTTCCACTGAGAGAGCTATAACATTGGCTCTTCATTCAATTCGGTGAGAGTATGTAATATGGCCTGCAAATCTGAACTATTTGTTCTGCTTGGTGATATTAGGGCTATTGACATTAGAAAACCTAATGGCACCTGCTCTAGAAAGCATTTGGGCAATTGCTTGTTTGCTGTTTCCAAATATGAAAATTGTGGTTTGAAAGGTAATCTGCAACATTTTGAAAGATTCCGAAAAGGTGCTTTAAATGGGATGGAATCCTCCCCAGATGGGGTCAATTCTTCCCTGAGTTTTGAGGATTCTGAGAATGATCATCTCCGCATGTTGGTTAAAAATGGGGAATTGGAAGAAGGTTCTAAGTTTCTTGAGTATATGACTAACAAAGGCAGTATGCCTGATGTCATTGCTTGCACTACTTTAATTCATGAGTTTTGTAAGATTGGAAGGACTAAGAAGGCAACTCAAATAATGGGAATTCTGGACGAGTCTGGAGCAGTTATTGATGTAACAACGTACAATTTTCTGATTGGTGGTTATTGCAAATCAGGGGAGATAAAGGAAGCCTTGCGGGTTTTGGATCGGATGAGTGTTGCTCCAAATGCTGATACTTATGATACAATTTTTCATAGCTTGTGTGATAGAATGAAATTGAAGCAGGCCATGGAAGTACCTGACATAGAGCTGCAAAGCAAGTGTTACCCAGATGTAGTTACATACACTGAATTGATTGATGCAACCTGTAAAGAAAATGGTGTTGGTCAGTCAATGAAGCTGTTAATTGAGATGATGAGCAAAGGATGCAAACCTAATGTGGTTACATACAATGTTCTTATAAAAGGGATATGCAATGAAGGTAGGCTGGATGAAGCAATTAGATTTTTAAACAAATTGCGATCCTATGGTTGTAATCCTGATGTGATTTCTCATACTATTATCTTGCATAGCTTGTGTAGTGGTGGAAGATGGATGGATGCTATGAAACTATTGGCTAGCATGCTTCGTAAAGGATGTTCCCCAAGTGTTGTTACTTTCAATATCTTGATTAAATTCTTTTGCCAGAAAGGCTTACTAGGTAAAGCCCTCAATGTCTTGGAGATGATGCCAAAGCATGGTTGTACACCTAATTCCAGAAGTTACAATCCATTGATTGAAGGGTTTTGTAACGAGAAAAGTGTTGATAGAGCAATTGAGTACTTAGAAATAATGGTATCCAGGGGATGTTACCCAGATATAGTGACCTATAATATTTTGCTAACTGCATTATGCAAAGATGGGAAGGTGGATGATGCTGTTGAGATACTGAACCAACTAAGTTTCGAGGGATTCCTTTCTTCTTTAATAACTTACAATATAGTGATCGATAGGCTTTTGACAGTTGGAAAAACAGAGCCTGCTGTGGAACTCTTTGAAGAGATGAGCAGAAAAGGTCTTGAACCTGATATAGTTACTTACAGTACAATCATTGATGGGCTTTTAAAGGTGGGAAAAACTGAACATGGTCTAGAACTGTTGGAAGAGATGTGCAGTAAGGGTATGAAGCCTAATCTAATTACTTTCACATCAGTAGTAGGTGGGCTCAGTCGTAAAGGAAAGGTTCATGAAGCCATAATTTTTTTTAATTATCTGGAAGGATTAGGTATTACACCCAATGCATTCATTTATAACTCAATAATGATGGGACTATGTAAAACTCAGCAAACCAGCCGTGCCATTGATTTTCTTGCTTATATGGTAGCAAATGGATGTAAACCTACTGAATCTACCTATAATATTCTTGTAAAAGGCATTAGTTGTGAAGGATTTCCTGAGGAGGCTTCCAAGTTATGGAATGAATTGTACTCCAAAGGACTTGTAAAGAGAAGTTTGGTAGAAAAAAACACAGTCAAGATGCAGAAGAAAACATCAATGGCAACAGCAAAATCTACCCATTAAGTTGTGTTGCTTGGGTTACTGGCTACATGGTTTGGTCGATCCCTCTTCAGTTCTGCAGTACCAAACTATCAATAAAATCATCTTTGAATTGTGATATATATATATATATATATATATATATATATATATATATATATATATATAGGAAGCAATCTATATGTAGGATGCAATGCACTACTAAATAGCTCTTCCCATTTATGCACTTAGATTTAGTTGTCCTTCTGTCTTAGTGTCCTCTGCTCACTTGGTCCAGATTATAGATTTTTAACTTGTAGGAAGAGTAGATGATGAATTTTAAGTAGATTTGGTTGAATTTTTTCTTATGGTGAAACGAAAAAGACTAGGCCAATTTGGTTACTTCCCCCTCCCAAAAAAATGAAACTTAGCTTTCCCTAGTTCTATACAAAAAATAAAAAATCTTGGAGCTCAAATATGATTTGATTGAGATAAAATTCTGACCTATTTGTGTCAGCAAATTAAGTTATATGGTGTACTCAGATATTGTACATATTAATACTATTCTGGTTGTTTTCTTTTAATTATAATTTGTGTTCCATCAATTTTTTAGACAGTTTGCCAGCCAAGTAACATCTAAGGATGATGCTACTTCTGTTCTCTGTTTATTTATCTCCAGCAACAAACAAAAGTTTGGCATGTAAAAGTTTAAAGAACAATTATAATTTGTGTCACCACTTAAATATGTCATATTCCTACTTTCTTAGATTTCTGGTGAATAGCAGTTTTGAATAAGCAGACTGGTGTAGGATGTCTGTTGGTAGGTATGCTTTGTATGTTATCAGTCGTGCTACATTGCTTCTGATATCATCGGTTGTATGTTTGTTAGCTGTTTTGCTGCTTGTTTATTACCTCAAATATGAGGCGTGATCCTTTTATATATAGTATGTTTTTAAGACAAAATTCACCCTACCTACTGCTTTTGGCGATATCATTGTTCTTCTCATTTGAAGTGCAAAACGGGCTTGCTTGTGTAACTAAAAGGACCTAGTTCTATGTGAATTGTGAGGTTGGGATAGAGTGTTTGTGTTGCTTTCATTTATTATTATGTGTTTTCTGAAGTTGAATCTGTAGTTTTGAGGCACTTGATGCAATATGTTGTATGCTCACTTAATCAAAATATTTAAAATTTGAACATATAATGGCCTGACCATTTAACATCAAAGTAATATTTGCTGCTTTCAAGATTGCTATGGGTTATGCTAGATTTGCTATGCATGTCTTTGCTAGCAAAATTATATTTGATTGTGTCAATCTAGATATTTTGATGTTTATTATAATTTTTCTGATAAATGATGACAGTGTATCTTTTATGTTTAAAGGTCGATCACAAGGGGAAAATTAATTTGCTTTTAAGTGCCCAGTAAAATCCATCTTGTTCATCTCATGTTGCCAGACTCGGTTCTTTTATTTTTCTCTGAATGTATCTAACACCAGTGACAGATGAAAGATTCTCAACTCCATATGTTCTTTTGTCACCTTCATACAAAACGTGAAAATATCTTTTTATCCTTCTTGTGTTACCTCCATAGAGTAGTTTTCGGATTATGTAATCCGGCCATGCATTTGAAAAAAGATTTCTGGATTACATAATTCAGAAACTAAAAAAGGCTTCTGGATTATATAATTTGGACTAATCATGCATCTGAAAAGAAGGCTTCCGGATTATGTAATCTGGAAACTAATTACGAATTTAAAAAAAAAATTTCGGATTATGTAATCCAGAATATTACAAAGAGATATTTTTGGAAATATGAAAATTTATAGAGGTGAGAGAAGAAAATATGGAGATACAGGATAGTCGAGATGAAATTGTTGTAGCCCGTCCGGTATAACTGAACCATTTAATGTACTGAACTTTAGATATATTGGGTGATAACTTTTTCTTCCTTCACCACCTTCGTAGATTCTTCCAGCATCTATAGTTCTTAAACTACCAAAATTAGCTTATATTCTATTGAAGATTTTTCAGGAAATACTTTCATTCTATAATTCGACATATTTTGTAAAAAATAATAATTCTGAATTATAGAATTCAAAAGATATTTCTAGATTTAGAAATACTTTCTATAATCTACGATCTAAAATATATTTTTTAAAGATTAAATAATCTTTTCGTCTAATATAGGAGGTTTCTTAAGAAACTATGGATTTGGTCGGTCTAATTTGTCATACCAATTTTTTTTTTAAGAGAAATGTTATTCATATAATAATTTATACATTCTTATAGTTAAGGGAGAAAGAAAAAAAAAAAAACAAAGAAAGTCATACAAAATGTTGTACGCATAAAATCTCTTTAATTGGTTAAACTTACTCTACAGTAAAAACATGCCTCAAATTGTATGAGCTGTTGCATGAATAACACATCCCTTGAAGAGTTTAGAAACCATTGGACATTTGTGTCACATGCAGACACATAAATTAAGTTGTGTACGTGTTTTTATTGTGCGTCCATTAAAAGAAGCATTAGTGATAAATGAGGATCAAGAGTATTGAATCGACTTAATTTAAGTTTATTTTTTTAAAATTTCATTAAAACATTATAAATAAGTTGAGATTTATAAAGATGGATTCTTAATTCATTACTCATAATTTATCATGCATATCTTTCATCTTGCTGACTTGAGTAAACCACCTCGACAACTGCAGAAGTTTCAGCAGATGGCAACAAATATCAACCTAAGGAGCACGAGGATGAGCAGAGATTAAGGCAAGGAATACCTGTCAGTTTTATAAGGAGATCTCTTCTTTATTATGAACAATAATAATGAATACCAGTGTTGAAATATAATTCAATATATAGTCCTTAAATGTATCCATCATTTATAAAAACCAAGCTGTGATTTAAATTTAAATATATAAATCTATATAAAATTTACTCGGATATATAGAGACCATTAAATCTCTTGAATGGTCAAAATTACAACACACAAAGTCATTGGAATTTGTTTTCTCAGGATCACACTGCAATTAGTCGAAGACTATACAGAAGTTTTATTCCTTCAAAGTGAAAATAACATAGACACCATCATTTTTATCTTAGCTCTTTACTCCATTGTCCATTTTTAATGAGTATGGGTGTTAGTTACACTTTACCATTTCATGAGCCTATTACCATTTTGATAATCTAAATTAACTTTTATTGTTTATTCTTTGTGTTCTTACAAAATATTCTTACAGGGACGAAACTCTCTTCATTGTCGTTTATTTTTTGTTTTTTTTTTCTTCTATCTTGTTGTCCTTTCAATCTTTTCAGCAGGCCTATATGCAATGTTACCCTGACAATTGATCGATAAGTGTCTAATTTCAATAATATTTCATATTAAAATATAAGCACTTATGAGGATTTATTCTTAATTTTTATATAAAATAATCTCTAATTAATGAATTTATATCTTTTTATATTTTTTATGATATTTATTTGAATAAGAGCATTTTATTCCAACATTTGGTGTTAATTGCAGGTTTATAGGGAAGATTGAAGATTTGGAATAAAGGAGAATAATTTGAGCTAAAAAGAGAAAGTTGGACTGTCCCAAAATAGAGAAAAGCACCGAAAAGCCAATTTTGCAACAAGAGTATCTCGCTCAGGTGAGAATACTTCAAGATAGTTTTTAGAAATTGACACCTTTCTTGCTCAAGAGAGAATTCCTTGCTCGAGAGAATGCATCAGACAAATTGGGTTGATCATCGCGACATAGGAAACAACCTAACCCTAGAAAAATAGGTTAAATAAGGGGTTAGAGGCTCAACCTTAGGGTACCAGATTGAGGGGAAAACACCACCATAGAGTGAATTGTAATCCAATTGAGAGAATGAAAGATGTTAGAAGTATGCATGACTAATTCTACCCTTTGAGATTGAAAGTAATATGCTTGAACTCTTATGTATTGAGATGATATTTATATATTATAATATTCAGTTTTTGATTGATTATTGGTATTGTTGTTTTGTTTCTAAATTTTTGTGACAAATTAAGAATCTTAAATCTGACTGGAAAGTATTTTTAGGGTTCTGATATAAACAATAATACTTAACATATTTGAGTGCTAGGAATAGACTTGAAATGTTAATTTATATTAACGTCTGAACATGAAACTTAATCCCTATTTTTTCAACGTGAAACAACTAATTATTTGTCTGTTTTCTTATTGATCATTACCAACACAATCACTTCAACACTCTTTTTAATTGTTCTATTTTATGTTTAGCGATTATACTCGATAATTCACTGTTTTGAGATCAATATTCGTTCTTAGGGACAATTATTACTTCTGTTAACGTAGTGTATTTTGCCAACAATCAAAGTGTCACGTGTTTAGGATTTCATTGTCTTGTTTATGAGGAGGAATGTCTATTTATAGTTACAGTTATGGATCTGGACTTTATGTTCAATGGAGTCCAATTTGTTTGATAATTGTTTGTACGATTATCCTGTAATGTTTGCTTAATGATGTTGTTAATTAATTTGTGGGATGCGAGATGGGATAAAGAGAGAAACTGATTAGTCAATCCGGGTGTTCGAAATCTAGGTAGTACAATATGTAATGCAAATATTTGACATGGATCTTTGAATAGAGGAAACAGTCGGAACTTACCGTCCAGGAAACCTGGGCCACATATTGAAATGTTGGGACTAATGAATGGTTCACTATCCCACAGGAGTTTAAAATGGAAATGCAAGCCATACATATTCATACGAACATAACATGATAATTTCGTAAACGTCGCAATTCTGTAATGGCCACTACGATTAAGGGACAACTTGTGTCTCCTGCAAATATTCTCTTCACAAACCTACTCTAGATCTTTGCCCCACTCTGGATTGGAGCTACAATAATAATAATCATCACACTTAATAGAACATAGTTGCATGAATGCCCTTTTCAGAAATGATTCACACTATTCTCTGTCCTCTATTATTAACCCATGATTGAATCTGGGAAATTATCTGTTTCGGGTCGACTATTTTTTTCACTTCCTCATTCATCACCTAACTCTCCTGCCCCCACCATGTTTTACTCCATCAATGAAAGCCTTACTGTACCATTAGATTCTCTTTACATACAACTAATCAATCCAAAACGACAAATTTTTATATTCTTCCACTTTCATTTCAGGCCTTAACTTCTTACACTTCCAAAAGTTGACCATGCATTCGTTTCTACGTTCCGAAACGTCAAAAGGAGTGATTTTTTGGGCGTATAAAAGTATTATTATATTAAGAAGTGAACCTAATTCAATATCATAAAACCAGCTTATAAGGTGAGGTTTATATCCATTTATATACAATGAAATGTCCTCATCTCTAAGCGATGATGTGGACTCTTCAACATACCCTCACGTTGAGAGTGACAGTTCGTGCGTGAGACGACATATTATGAGTGGTTCAATAACGGTTCGATAGCAAGTGACCGGATAAACCCACCCAACATTCGTTATTATAGACTCGAAATGGTTCTAATATCATATTAAAAAGTGATATTTAAACCTAACTCAACCTCATAAAAACGACTTATGAGATGAAGTTTGTACCCACTTATATACAATGAAACGTCATAATCTCTAGTCGATGTTGAATCTCCAACATATTCTTTTATCATCATCTGATCACTGTTTAGAAAAAAAAACTTCAATTAATGGGTCTATACTTTTACTTTGCTTTTCAATTATTCTGAGGATTTTAAAATGACTGTTTTCTTATTTGGTGAATTATAATATTCTCTGCCACTCACCTAAAATCACTAGCACAAGAAAAAAAGTAGAGAATAAGAAAGGCATCGTAAAAGCCTTTGATACTGATTTTTCGTACTTTCGTTCCATGAAGCATTCTCAAGCTCATGGAGAAAGGTTGTTCATCATCTCCTAGAACAGGGTTGCTTTCGTGTTGGGGGTGTCTCAAAGTGAAGCTTCCATGGAGAATAAAGAGAAAATGTTCTTACAAACCCGTTGGTGGTTTCGGGTATGACCCTTTAAGCTACGCTCAAAACTTCGATGAGGGTTGCATGGACGACGAAGAAGAATCTTCACATCGCAGATTCTCAGCTCGATATGCTGCTCCCACAACTTCAACCAAAACTCTCAACTAAGGATAAGCTTTTCAAGCTTTCAAGGTACGCTAATATGTAATTAACTATAATGTACTAATCTTGTTTAAGCAAATTATTTGGTTTATGCAGTCTTGTGGCTTTTTTATCCAACAACTTCCAGAGAGTTTGGTTATTCGTTGGAATAACCAGAAGCTTTTGTTACCTTACTATTTGTTTAGCACTCTCAATGGTTATTTGTACTATGTAGTGAAACTATATGTATATATATTTATTCCTAGTTTAACACTGTGAAACTGTTGGTTCTACCAGATGAGGGGATTTTCCTGTTTCAACAGAAAACTACTACAGGATCAGATTGATGAGAGTCATTCATTTTCATTATTTATTGATTTTTTTTTTTATGCATTGCTGAGTAAAAGTCTTTCATTTCATCCATTGATACTGCATTTTGAGCTAGCCACCCAAAACAAGATGACTCTAGTAAACAAGAGCATTTTTTTTTAATATTTTGCAGCTCCTGAAAAGCTAAATTGTTGCAGTGCATACTGACAAGTTTTTGAAAGTTTATTATTAGGTAAAAAAGAGAAGTGATATATTGATTAGTACCAGTCTATAACTTGATTTTTCTGTTTAAAACTTGTACCAGTTAAAAAAATAATAAAAATAACCTTCTTTATATCATTAATCAGAGGTTATATATTGAAACAGGTTGTGAAAGTATTAGGTAAAAAATTATAGTTAATTGTTAATAGCATAAACCTGTTTATTTAAGAGTGTGTATAGCACTATAAATACTAGTTAGGTTAAATATAAATGAGAAATCATAAATAAGTAATAAAGAATATATAAAGAAGAAGAACATTAAATTGATAAGGCATAGCTTGATTTTTTTATATAAATTTATTCCTAATCTAATGACTTAGAATTTTTCCAAACACTCGTATTTAAGGAATTTAATATTAAAATATTAATTAAGTGTTGAAAGAGGGTAAAATTTAGAATAGTTCTAAAAGAATGAAACTCTGTGTTGTAGTTTAATTTTGTTATAGGGATCAAGTTATATGAATGAGTGAAGCATGCATTGAACTTTTTTATGATGTAAGAATGTAGTTTCTTTACATGGATAAAATATAGAGTGTCAAAACTTTTTTACAAAATTACTTGTTTATTAGACTCTAAAATTATTTTCTTAAGAAGTTAGCCAAGAACAGTGCTTGTGTTTGTTAAAAAATTGTATTCAGAAAACGACAATGATATACACAAAGTGCAGGTTATTTTGATCTTTGAAAGTGAGGTACAGCAGAAATGAAGTAGTGTCTGTGTCAATTTTCGTTCAACGCTAGTTTTGGTTTCTTCAATACAATAATAAATCAATCACTACATATAGAACCAATGTGAGAACAGTGCCTCCTCCATTAAATAATTAGGTTATAATTAAATTAAAATTCATATTTCCTAAACAAAATTAAATAATTATATATATACATATATTAAAAGAAAACAATTTGAATGTTTATAAATTAATTTGATACTAAGTTTAATGCAGTATGTTTTTAAATCAAATCTATATCGTAATCTAAAATAATTTATGAAGATAACAAATAAATATTGAAAGTATTTAAATATTTGAAAACACAAAGAAACAAATTAGTAAACTTCAAATTCTATTAAAAAAATAGAAAATATGATATGATAAAAACATAAAGAGTAAGGATATTTAATATAAATACTTTTATATAAAACTCATATTTTAATATATATTTTCACGTAATTAAATTTTATAATTATTAGCATTATGAACATAGAAAAATAAATACAAATGGAAGTGTGTGTATATATTATTCATTAACTTTTCTATATAATATCACGTGTAGTATTTTTTTTAGTAAGAACATAAAGAAAATTAAATAAAAATGTTGTTTTTCAATTTTTAATAAGCGTTTTTTTAAAAGAAAAATTTGCATAGAAACTGTTGTGCTAACCCAATATTAAACATATCTTAAGAAATTTATATTAATTTTAAATTACTTTGAAATTAAAATTGATTTTAAAAATATTAATTTTAAGATCAAAATTTTAAACATTAAAATTAAAAAATATAAAATATAAAATTTCAATAATTTAGATATTTTTTTATTATAAATTTATTTTTAATTATAATACAATATTATTGAATTTTTTTAAAATCCAATTCAAATTTATCATCCCTCCTTTTCTTTGATCAATTTGGCACTTCTACCAAACTAGTCATCTAAAATTTGCATGTATATTTTCTAAATAAACTCTTAAAAAAAAAAATAAGTTTTTAACTTAAAAATAACTTATATATTAAAATTAAATTTTAAAAAGGTGTAAAATAAAAAAATTGTACAAATGAACTTATATAAATAAATTTTTATATTTCTAGATGTTTTTAAATCTTAGTATTAATACAAAAATTATTAACAAGACTTTAATAAACATGTATAATAAGAATATTCCTGTCATCAAAATGAACCTATAAATGTTCATTCAAAAATTTATTGACTTTACAAAGTGTAGAAACTCCAATAATCCAACAAGCAACCACGCTATTTAGTAATACACTGGGCTAAATTTTTTTTTAAGATCACATCTCGATTATAATAAAATATTTTATAATATATAAATGAAAGTAAGTCTCACCTCATTTAAGTTAAATTTATAATAATCTTATTAGTTTAAACAAGTTACTTTATCAAATACATTTGATGAGTTGCAAAACAATGAGAAACATAAAACCATCTAATCCAATAATATTGGCAGAAGTATGTACATAATTAAATTTCAGTTTTTACCTTGCACAGAATTTTACCAGAAAATTTGGCAGAAGTAAAAGGTGGTGTGCAATTAATGACTGATATGAGAATCAATGCACATGGCACCCATAGACAACCATAACTTCTTCTGTGACATTTGGCACTTCCTCAGTATATGGCATCTCTTCCCCCACCAGTACAACCTTTTCTTTCACCATGCTAAATTACTATTCTCATTGTAAAATGGGGCAGAATATATTCCCAACTCATGCTCAGGATAAATGGTAGGATCAAACTATTAACAGCAAATAACATAGAAGAAGACAATTGCAAATGTCATAAACAGAAAAAAAATGTGATATTAGCTAACTTTAGGCATTTCTTCTGCCCATTATTATTATTTTTTATGTAAATAGATATTTTTGCTGATTAAAAGAAGCAAAACCCTTGAGTTGAACATTAAACTAATATTAGATGACACTCCTATAAATTTTTTAATGGAGGTTAATAACATCATTGAGGAATTGAAACAAAGAGCTTTTTGGTGATGTAAAATATAATAAAGAGAAAATTGTTCAAGGAATTAAGGAAGTAGACAAACTTGATGAAGAGGAGATATTATTTAGATGATGAAAGAAAAAAAAGGAAAGGGAGAACTTCTTTGCTGAGTTGAAAAAGTTAAGCTTTAGGTATCAATTCATTATCAAACAAAAATCTAGGTCAAAGTAGATAGTAGTAGGGGATTTCTAATTCTAAATGCTTTATTCATTCATTAATTAATTGGCAAAGGAGTAAAAATAATATTAGAGGCATGTATCTTCAAGGAAAATGGTTGGAGAAATCCTTTATGGTTAAGGAAGAAATAAATGAGGTATTTTAAAAAGTTTTTAAAGAGAAAGAAAAAATATGCCTTAGGTTAGATGGCATTTGCTTTCCATTTCTAGTACAATTATAATATAGTACTACTAAAGGAGTTTACAGAAAGTGAGGTTAAGGAACCAAGTAGTGTGAGAATGTAAAGGGAAAAAAGTCTAGGGTCGAATGATTTTATTCTTGGATTTATTAAGAACCATTAGAAAACCCTTAAAAGAGATATTTTGGTTAGTTTGGTGGAATTTCATAATAAAGGTCGTATATCAATGCTTCCTTCATAACTTTTATCCATAAAAAGGATAGCACCAAGAAGGAATGAATGACTATCACCTAATATCTTTGGTAGGAAGCATGTATAATATTCATTTTAATCAAGAATGTTGGAGGATTTTTTTTCAAAAGTGATTGACCAATCTCAATATCTTTTTTTAGAAAGAAACATGTTGGATAATGTTCTTATTGGAAATGAGGCTATAGAAGAAGCTAGAAGTTGGAAAAAAATGTGTATAATATTCAAGTAGACTTTGAGGTGTATGATTCAAATCATATGGAATTTTCTATATTATATGATGGAGAAATTTGGGTTTAACTCAAAGTGGATTAATTGGATTAGAGGATGTTTAGAATCAATTTTCATATTTGTCATTGTGAATAGAAGCCCTACATCAGTGTTCAAACTCACTAAAGGATTGAGACAATGTGATCATCTAACACCCTCCTTATACAAGTAGAGGAACTGATAGCTAACTAGACAAGCAATGAAAAAAATTATGGAAGGATTGATTGTGGAAAGTATGTAGATTGAAGTTTATATGTTGCAATTTGCACATGGCACTTTGGTTTTTTGTGAAGCTAATGAACAAAATAATGTGGTATTGAAGGTGATTTTAAGATGCTTAGAGTTAGCGTTAGGGTTAAAAATAAACTTCCCAAAAAGTAAATTAGGAAACATAAGTGATATGAGTTGATTTTAGAATTGCACATTTTTATGGGTTGCAATTTGTTTATAGTTTTTTATTTTAAGCAGAATATGGTGAAAAACCCAAAAAAGATTCTCAATGGACACGAACTTAACCAAGTTGTTAAGTAAGTGTGAAGGTTCACTTCTAGAGGGAAAAGCGAAAAAAACAATTATATAGTATTGATGAAAAATATGTGTGAAATTAAAGAGCATATAAGGGAAAGAAAGAAGATGGAAACCAAATAGAAAAAGATGAACACAAGAACAAAAAAGGAATGGAAAAATAAAAAGATGAAAGGAAAGAGAAGCTTAGGATGATGAAGGTGTGGTCACGCCACTTGGAGGGGGAGGAGATTCTAAGATGAGTGATGAAGAGCCACCACTTGAAGTTTATAACTCTCGGGATAAGACCCAAATTCTAGGAGACTAAGCTCGCTAAACACTCTGACAAAGTTTCTTTTCTATTCAAAATTCAATATATCCATACATGAACCAAGGCACCCTTTATATAGGAAGGAGTGACTTGGAGAGCAAGAGTGAGAGATGGGTAGAATTGGGAGAGGAGAGGGGTGGCTAGGTCAAGCCTAGGGTAGAAAACCACATTTTTTTTCCTTTTAGAAGGTAGGTTACCTAAAACCCTAAACCTAGGTGCACTTTGTCATAAAAGAAGGGTTTGACACAAACCCAAATTACTAAGCACAACCCACTCTAGCTCATTCTTCTATTTGGACCCCCAAAGTGAGCCCAATTTCTTTACATAAACTTGTCTTTTAAAAAGACCAGAAGAAAGAACATCTAATGCTCTGACCTATGTCCAGTTCTTCTTCTGTTGAGGTCCTTCTGAAGTTTGGTGGGCCTTGTCTTGGATGCTGAGATGACTGACTTAATTGTGAAGTGTCTGTTGTGTCCTTGGTTATCTCCTTATCTAGTTGGGTTGTATCATGCCCCCCAAGTTGGAAAGAATTTGACCTCGAATTTAGAACTCCTGTAAATAACATAGTTAATTTGTTCACATGAAAGATAAAAACAGTTCGAGAAGTGGTTTGTGAATCAAACTTATGTTCTTGAAGCTTTGGGAGTTTGCATGGATGTGTTCTAGATACATGCCATGTTTGTAGAGAATGTTTAGGGATAAAATGATTTTTTTTGTGAAAATCCTTTTAGAAGGTGAAAACCTTTAAGAGGTTTTTGAATATCATTCCTAAATATCAAGTCTTTAGTGATTTGGTAATGAAAAAGATAAGGAAGGAGTATACTTAGGAAGCACATTTAGTTTTGTTCGGGTTAACATTATTGTTTTGACTGCGTGAGATGAGATGATGAGACCCGTTTAGATTTTACTTTCCTCACCCTTTTCATTTTCTCTTTTGGTTTTCATTTTTACTTGGTCCTCATTAACTTCCTTGGGATAAAGGGGTTTTAATATAACCTTGTGTGCCTTTAGAAGTTGAAAGAAATCTTATTGGAATGACCATCATGTAAATTTTTTCTGTCATATTGCCAAGGCCTTCCCAATAGAATATTTGTTGCTTCCATTGGCACAACATCACTTAAAACCTAATCTTTATACTTTCCTATATCAAAAGTTATGAGGACTTGTTTATTAACCATAATTTCACCCTCTTCAATAAGCCATTGTAGTTTATAGGGTTTTGTATGAGAGATAGTGGGTAATCCAAGCTTCTCCACTACTCTTATACTTGCCACATTTGCACAACTACCCTCATCTATGGTCATGGAACATAACTTATTGTTGATAAGGCAGCGGGTGTGGAAAATATTTTCTCTTTGGGTTTCATCAAAAGGTTTTTGAATGGTATCCAACATCCGCCTTACCATTAATAAGTCACCTTCACAAGGTATCTCATATTCATTTTTACTAGGGATTTTTGAAGGGATAGGGGAGTTAGACCTAGAAGATTGATCACTAAAGCACCAGTTGACGCCGTTTGGTGCAACTTAACAAAACATACCATTTTTGCATACATTTTAAAAAACATAGGGACTAAATTGATTTTTTTTTAAATCACTATACTAAATTGAATATTACCCCCAAAATGTAGGGACGAATCAGGTAATTATATCTTAATTTAAAGAAAAAATTTATAATTTATTTAAAACAAAATTGTGCATTAACCGTCCGGAAAATGACTAAGGGTTCCAAACTGTCGAGAATTATGAGAGGTACCATGCTAAACTCTAAACTAAAGCTGCGTGAGAATAGAGTTTCATTTTTTCTATGACTCAGGCACATATCCATTTTCAACTTCCAATAATTAGTATGATTCGAAACCGTTGAAAAGTAATTACTTAGGTAAATTAAAAAAATTGGAAACACCAAACACAACCAATTAAATACAGTGTTTTTTTTTAGTGTACTTAAATTTGTTTAAACAAATTTCTTAACAAGAATTCATAGAAAAAGTGAATTTAATTATTTTATAAAATTCAAATTTATGTATAATAAAACTTTAAAAAAGTTATATAAGAAAACTTGTATACAATAACTTATTCGATTTGATTTATAAAAGAAGCCAATTTTTTATTTCCTCAAAATACTTGCAATGATGTGATTGATTTTTAAATTGATCATAAAGTCAATTTTTAATATCTTCATGTAGCCCTCAATACATAGATACTGTAGATACTGTATTTAGTGGTTTTAGTTTGTAGGTCTAACTATAAGAAAGTAAGTACTAGAACTTGAAGAAACCTAATTATAAAAACATCTTCATAATAGTGTAAGAAAATAACTTCGAAAGACAAGGGTAAACAACATAAAAGTTTTTCTTCACAAAAGGAAAAATATTATAACATTTATTTCTGAATAAAATGAAATAACAATTTTTATAAGAACATGGTATATAAGAAGATAGTAAGAAAATGGTATATAAGAAGATGGTAAGAAAAATGATAATGTCTTATTCTCTTGTGTGTATTTACATCACTCCATGCATATGAAATATACATAAGTGTATGAAAACTTTATCTTTCAAAATTAAAAGTTAATTATGTAGTGATCCATTAATCATGAGATTAATTGTGTGTAATTGTGTACATTAATTGCATATGTTGAAGAAGGGTAAGATTTGTTAGATAATGTGTAGCGTGTGAACACTATTAAAAAAAACTTGGAAATTTAGTACAGGGAAGTCATTCCAGACAATGATGATATATCCATTAGTGTATATCGTTGGGATAGAAAGCCCTACGAAGATATCTTTGTAAATGGTTTCCAAGCGTAGTCTCAGAGACAAACTTCCAACTCCAAATATTATAATTTGGATCACTTTGTTCACCATGGAGGTAAACCCTTGATTCGCCTTCAACTGAAACACATGTCTTTGTGAGTGTGACGCTTGATATTTTGCAGGATACAAGACTTAGTTACTCGTCCAAACAAATTTTCAATGTAGCAATACCTAAAAATCACACTGGACGATGGATAGTTATGAAAGGATCTAGTCAAATACAAGTGACTTGTGGGACGACTCATATAACTCATGGTTACTTGGCCTGACATAGTGTTTTCAGTTTGGACCTAAATCAATATAAATCATTATTTTTCTTACCACTTCTTATATACAATTTTTTTTATATTCTCCATTTTTCTTACCATCTTTTTATCTTCTTATATACAATTTTCTTATAAAAATACCACCAGGAGCATATATTTCATAACGATAAATTGTGATCTCATAGTCTGGTTGGAGGAGTTTAAATGGAAAGGGTTGGTTTCTATGTTTTGCAGCACATGGCACTTACAAAGACATGTGTTTTAGTTGAAGCGAATCAAGGGGTTTATCTTCGTAGTGAACAAAGTGATCCAAATTATAATATTTGAAGTTGAGAGTTTGAACTTAAGGCCATGCTTGGAAACCATTTATAAATTGTGATCTCAGAGTCTGGTGGGAGGAGTTTAATGAGGGGTTGGGTTCCATGTTTTGCAGCACGTGACACTCATAAAGACATGTAAGTTGAAGGTGAATATGGGGTTTACCTCCATGGTAAAAAAAGTGATCCAAATTATAATATTTGCAGTTGGGAGTTTGTACCTGAAGCCACGCTTGGAAACCATTTAGAAATATATCTTCGTAGGGCCTTCTGACACTGATGTCGTTATCTGGTACGGCTTCCCTGTACTAAATTTCCAAATTTTTTTCCATAGTGTTCACACGGTACACGTTATCTAAAAAATCTTGACCTTCAACATACGCCATTATAGTACGTTATTGTATGCAATTAATTTGATAATCATAGAATAAAATTCCATGATTAGTGGATCACTACATAATTAGCTTGTAATTTGGAAAAAAAAATTCTCCATACACTTGTATATATTTTCTATACATGGAGTGATAATATATGAGAAGAAAGTGTGGATGAATGAGATGAGTGTAGGTGAATGAGATGAGTGTGGATGAATGAGATAAAAGTGGATAAATGAAATAAGTGTCAGTGAAGGAGATGAGTTTGGACGAAAGAGATGATTGTGAGAGAAGAAGATGAATGTGGGGAGATATATAGAAAGTGAGAGAAGAAATTTGTAAGTGAGGAGATTGGTCATCTTTATATGTACTTGTATAGACAAAGTGGGCCTAGATAGTGTTTGAGACAAACAGTAACAATTGTTGTAGGTGTCGGTCACTTGGTTGCTCCCTTGCTCTTCAATATTTTACTCCATTAGACTTCAATACTCCTTCCTCAATTTGCTAGCGCTCGGTTGGGGTTGACCTGCACAAGGTACTCTGACAATCAAGTAAGGGCTCAATATTCAGAGTGTATATTAAGAACTAATAAAAAAGCGTGCCTTATTCCACTATAGAAGGTTTATTTATAGCCTTGAGTCATGGGTCATTTGAATGATGGGTCGAGTATAGGATGTATCAGTGTTAGCTGATTTCCAGGGTGGTTACCCTGATTGCTCAGGACATTACTCGATTTGATGGGATGTGACCCTGATTCTTAGGAAGTCTTCGCAACTACCTTAACTATTATTTATTATAACTATGCTTTGAATATGCTTACTACCGATTGGTTGGTCACCAAGATCGAGTGACGTGGCTCGTTCGGTGTCTGACCGGTACATTATATATGAGCTTTGGATTAAAAATAATTTGCGATTCTGATTTGTTCTCACGAAGGCGCATGGATTCATAACATCTAAATTAGCGTCAACTTAGTCGTTGTTAACTTAAATAAATATTATATTAATGTCGGCTTAATCGATGCTGACTTAAATAAAAATTATATTAATGTCGCCTTAATCGATGCTAACTTAAATAAATAAATAAGATAAATAAAATTAATGTTGGCTTAGTCGACGTTAACTTAAATAATTATAAGTATAAAAAATAAATAAGATTAGTGTCAATCAGGTTGACGCTAACCTTAATTACTTTTAATATTTCTTTTAGTTAGTATTGATTAAATCAATTTTAAACTGTATTAAGAAGTAGACTTTAAACCTAACTCAATCTTATAAAATTGTCTTATTTGCACCTACTTATATACTAAAAAATATCATTATCTCTAACACACTCCCTCACGCCGAGAGAATCAACTCTGCGTGAAACTATATATTAATATAAACATTATACTGACCCCTATTAGTATCGAACATTAAACAAATTCTATTAAAATCAATGTTTATTCGAGATAAATATTTATTTATTAAAATTAACTATAGTAACTAAATCATTTAAAAATAACTTTATGTCTTTTAACCTTTTAAGAAAATAATGATTTGTGTTGTATTAAAATTAGTTAAATCAACCCTAATAATGTCATAATTTAACATATACTAATATTTGAAAGCTATTTTGATGCTTTCTTATAATGATATTTATTTATTTTCATCATTTTTTTTTCTTTACCACTTTAGAATATCTTTTCTTACAATTTTAATATACTTTTTTTTATCTTTTTTTTCAAATAAAATACTTTTATACAAAATTTATTCATATAATATTTTACATCACTTAACATTTATAACTACTTTAATAACTATTTTTTTTTACACCAAGTTTAACTCAATAAGTTAGTTTACTTATAAGTTTTCAGTTTTTAACTAATGGATTACAAAATTATGAGTTTTTTAAGTTGTGATTTTATCAAAATGACTTTAGAGTCTTACAGGCAGAGAAAACGCGGTAAGTAAGATAATAAATTATAATTTTAATCTAATTAATGTTAAATTAAATATTTATCTGGTTTAATCCTATTTTTTCTCACTTCAATGTTCTTATAAGCCAATATTCTAAATGCAAGTTATCAAGTATATCCAATTTTTAAGATGGGCATAGAAAAAAAAAAACGAATGAAACTACCATTTTCATTATATCGAGAAAAAATGTTTAAAGTGTTATTTTAAATATATCAATCTTCGAATGAAATTTATTTATTTTAATAATTTGACCTATTATACAACAAACACAATTTGTTTCAACAAAAGAAAGACACTGCCTAATTATTACATGAGTAGGTTAGATTTGTTGAATTTTAAATTAGAGAAAGTTTTGGCAATCTTATAATGTCTACTTTCTCGCATATGTAGTTATTTTTTTCAACAATATTCTCTTTTTGATATAATATTGATTGAGACACAAATAACTGGAAATCTGAGTCTTGATTCGCCATAAATTCGTATATTTTTTAAATTTAATAGTCAAATTCATCAATACAAAAATATAACTACTTTCACCACAGTTAACTGAAAATATAAGAGTTGAAAATGCATTGTTTGATTAAAAAATTGCAAAAAATAAAAAGAAACATAACTTATGGTTTAACAGAGTGAGTGGTAAGAAACAATGTGGCGTGAAGGTGTCCCTTGGTCATTATGATGCAGTGTTAATGTGAAATCCAATCACGTTTTCAAGTGGTGAATGAATGTCCCTATCCTACCCGCATTTCAATTATCAGGACCCACATAGTGCAAAAGAATAGACCACCAACCTTAGTTACAAGCTCTCACTCTCACTCACCCACCCTCCATCGCCAACACATATAAACAAACCTCTATACATACAATTCCCGTTGCGAGAGAGAAAACAAAGTGTCGCTTCGTATCGCGTCGCAATGGCCATGGCTCTTCGCAGACTTTCCTCCACCATCAACAAACCGTTCTCCAACGCCACTTCCGTTTATCGCACTGTACTCTCTCTTCCTCTCTCTCTCTCTCTATATATATATATTTTTTTTTTTCTTTCGTTCTCTGTTTTTGTTTCGGATTAGCGATACTCTGTGCTTTGTTGCAGTTCTCTTCGCTCTCCGCTCACGAAAAGGACAAATCTCGAGCCGATGTAAGCCAATTCAGATTTTAATTGTAAATTTTCATTCGCATCTAAATGAAATATTCTGTTCGTACCTGATTGAAGATTTCTATCAATCGCAGTGGACAAAGCAGCTCAATGATCCTCTCGAGGCTGTGGATCCCGAGATCGCTGACATAATTGAACTCGAGAAAGCGCGCCAATGGAAGGTGAATCCAAGTTTTGATCTAGCGTGCTTTGCTTTGGATTAATGACAAACGTTTCTCATTTCTCGTTTAAATTGTTGTTTGAATATTGACAATTGCTTGTACGGAATGTTAGGGATTCGAACTTATTCCTTCCGAAAACTTCACGTCGCTGTCGGTGATGCAAGCCGTTGGATCGGTGATGACAAATAAATACAGCGAAGGATATCCTGGAGCTAGATACTATGGAGGAAATGAGTATGTTGATCTGGTTATGAACGTTTTGTTTTGGATTCTCAAATTTATCGTACATTTGGCGTGTGTTGATTTTGGGCTTACGTGTGTATAATTCGGCGTTTAGGTACATTGACATGGCTGAGACATTATGTCAGAAGCGGGCGCTTGAAGCTTTTCGGTTGGATCCAGCAAAATGGGGAGGTACGTAAGCATGCAAGTCAATTGTACAGCAGTTTGAGTTTCGTTGTTCGGATCTAGAGAGGTCTCGTGCATGTCAAGGCATTGTGAAGAAGAAATTGGGATCAATGTGGTTTTTTTGTTTAGTTGTTAGTTAGTTACTTTTTTTGTAACGGTTAGAATTTTTTGGGAGCGTCGCTAATATATCGTTGTTGGAGATCACTTAGGTTAAAAGAGCTGTATCTTCTATGTTGTTAATTGCAGATTCTAGGAACTAGTATATGTGTTTGTGCTTCATAGATGTCTTAGAACAGGAGACGGGGTTTTATTTTATGTTCCATTCCATGCATTTAAAAGTAAAAGATGCCATGAAAGAGAGGAAACAGGGAAAATAAAATGGAACCTTTTTGTTTTTCTGCCAAATTCTCCCTGAGTGTATATTCTTCTATTATTGTTGATTTTGTATCTATATAGAGAGAAAATATCAAATTACTTCAAAAATGAACAGTGACAGTCATTTCTCACCTTCAACTTTCATTTTTGATTAATCTAATGGCTCTAATAAGTAACTTATCTTTAACAGTTAGAAAACACCTGTTTTGGTGTACCTGTGATAGAAATTCACTAATATAAATGGATAATGTGTAAAGCTCTTCTGCTTTTGAATTTTGATGCATATTATTTTAGTTTGCTTGTTGCCTTGTTGGATAAGTAGTTTGAACCTGTGTCATTCTTTCTTTGGATCATTCGTTTGTTTTTTCTATTATTTTTCTCCATAATTTGGGGGAACAAGATTTTGATAATGTGCTTTCTTCGAGAATCTAATATTCTCTGCTTTTTGACAGTCAATGTGCAATCATTATCCGGATCCCCTTCTAACTTTCAAGTTTACACTGCTTTATTGAAATCTCATGAGAGAATTATGGCACTTGATCTTCCCCATGGTGGGCATCTATCGCATGGTTATCAGGTTAAGTTCTGATTATCAGTTGTGGTCATTGTACCTGTTGCCATGAGTTGATAATCTTGTCAAGTCTGCAGTAAGACATGATGAATGAATGTCAAGGAAATAGCTCATATTAGGTCATTTTTTTCCTTTTTCCTCAAATAAATAGGCACTGACGTGATCAATATATAGGCCTAATTTTTGTTTCATTTTGTATATAAGAGAAGTTTTCGTTGAGAAGGAAAGAGTTTAAAAAGGGACTCCTTCCAACTCTATAAGAATACTCTTCAGTAAAGAAAGGAAGACTATAAAAGTTAATTCAAAAGAGAAATCCAATCCCTTTACATTTCACACCTAGAAATACCCTTAAGAAATCCATGTGCAGAAACCCACTAGGAAGCTAAGAAAACAAGCTTTACACATAAAAAGGTGAGGGAGGAAGAAATTTGTAGATAAAAATTTGAAATCATATTCCAGCCTCAAACTTTTGTGATTGAAATCAATTTTCACTAAACTACTTTTTTAGATTATTAAAAGTCTGAGTAATGTAAAATATTTCAATAGGGCTAGAATACTTTGAGAAATATCTGCCCCTTATGAAATCAAAAGAACAGTGTTGTCTGAAACTGCAAATGAGGAACTTCCTCACTCTTTAATATCACTGTAAGACCTCAAATCTAACCTTTCACAATCTTTCACTTGCTATTCCTCCTGACAACGCTTTTTTTTATTTATTCTTCATACACAAGTTCTTGATTTGTTTGTATCATGCAGACTGACACCAAGAAGATATCAGCTGTATCTATATTCTTTGAAACAATGCCATACAGATTGAATGAGAGCACTGGTTATATCGATTATGACCAGGTAGGTAGGTACCATTGTATTCTGTGTATAGTGGATTTTTTATCAAAGAGAAACTTTTAAGTTTCTGAGTGCTTCTATTTCAGTTGGTATCCACTGTTATCTTTGTCCAATGAGTTGTGTGTGTGTGTATTTCACTTGATGCTTAATTACAAAATGTGCTGGTAAAGATTTTCTTGTTAAAATCATTATCATATGAAATACTGCAGTGACTGAATTTTAGAGATATATTAATTCATCCCTGCTTCCAATAAAAATAAAGTTTAAGGTGTATGGTAGGGGAAAAGGAAGTAGTAGGAGAAGATTGGGTGGGGACAGATGGCTGAATTGGCTTATGGGAAAGGACTAGGAACGTATAGGATAGAAGATTTTTGTTCAAATCTTTCAAAAGTTAATCATTTCATGGTCAAGATTGAAATATTTTGTCCTCTTAGTAGTAGATTGTCGTGGTATTCATTGTTCTACTATTTATTTTTGTTTATTGCATAAAGTATTTGTTAAAGAGTCTACATGGACTAGAAATAAAGTTCAAATTATAGTATATAAGTAGGTATAAACCTCACCTTAGTTGGTTTTATAAGCTCGAGTTTGACTTTCTTAAGATTATATCAGAGTTTTACAGAGCCTTTCCTAAGTTTGTTAGGCACGTCATTCACTATTGGGTTCTCCCAAATCTCACGCTTGAAATGTCCAGTTCTCGACATTAAGAGTGTATTAAAGAACTCATATCTACTAGAGATAATGCCAAATTATAATATATAAGTGGATGCAAACCTCACTAAACGAGCCAAATTTACAAAGTTGAGTTAAGCTTAAATTCCATTTTTTTAAGAGTGTTTCCTTCAAGTGAGGAAAGACATTTGTCTAGATTTGGTGAAGGGTTAGATTCACACTTATTTGCAAAGACCTTGGTTCATGCATATTGATGTTTGCAATGTAGTCAAAATTGCGAATTAAAACGAAAACGTGTAATTGCATAATCGTGTCAAAGTGAGATCGTTGCATGGTTTCACTCTTTCTCCTTCACTTATGGTTTCACTCTTTCTCCTTCACTTATGGTTTCACTCTTTCTCCTTCACTTATGGTTTCACTTTTTCTCCTTCACTCATGGTTTCATGTTTTCTCCTTCACTCGCAATTATGACTTTTTTAATTATATATATATATATATAAATATATATTCACAATTTATGATTTTATGAACCATTCAGGATCCTAACGATTTTGACTGACTACCTTGGGATGGTTGAGACTTGTATATAACTTTTTATTTAATATTTGCAGTTGGAGAAAAGTGCAGCACTTTTTAGGCCAAAATTAATAGTTGCTGGTGCTAGTGCTTATGCTCGCCTTTATGACTATGCACGTGTTCGCAAGGTATATTATATTTGATACAGAAACTTGGGTATGTAATAATTGTAACAATTTAGTGATGATGGTATTGAATCTTTTATGCTTGAATTTTTTTAGGTCTGTGATAAGCAGAAGGCAGTTCTGTTGGCTGATATGGCACATATCAGTGGATTGGTTGCTGCAGGTGTTATTCCTTCTCCTTTTGATTATGCAGATATCGTTACAACTACAACACATAAGTCACTTCGTGGACCACGTGGGGCTATGATTTTTTTCAGGAAGGGTGTGAAAGAGATAAACAAGCAAGGGAAGGAAGTGAGTTTTAAACTATAAATTTGATGTTTTACCCGAGAAAAAGAATTGAAAAGTAGAGTAAAATAAACTTACTCTGAGTTTTTTTATTATCCCCTTAAACCTCGTGTGGTTTAGTTTCAAGTTAAAAACTTATTTTTTCAGATGAATGAAGCAAAGTTAACCTTACTACACTTCAAGCCAAAATCAGGAAGTTGAACATGCTCTACGGGTTGGGGGTTTAAGTGACAAATAAACCAACTTTTGGGGGTTTAAGTAATAAAACTAAATTTTATTTTTGTTTTTGTTTTGTATTGTAACGTCACATGATTGTGTTTGTGCCTTGCGATCCTTCAATTTAAAAAGTTAACAACACTTTCGCTTACAGTCAACCACATTTGTAAAATACCTTTTATCCTAAAATAAGTTCCCCAATTTGTAGTAGTTGTAGGATGTATTCATAAATGTTCATGGATATGTTTAATACTTCCTTTAAACAATTTCTCAGTATTTTGGATGGTTAAGATTCACATTGGTTGGTCAATAGGCAAAGTACCCCTTATAATGACTTGATCAATACTTTTTGCACTTGAACTTGCTTTGAGGGTCAGAGTTAGGATCATTTATTTTTCATTTCTAACCATTTCAAATCTGGGTAACTTGAAAGATTTCTGTATTTGCTGAATTCTCCTACAGGTGTTGTATGACTATGAAGACAAAATAAATCAGGCTGTTTTTCCTGGACTTCAAGGTGGTCCACACAATCACACTATTGCAGGCTTAGCTGTTGCACTGAAGCAGGTTATTTAGTTGACTAGTCCAAGAAACTGTAGTGATTATTATAGTTTTCCTGGAAAAATGTATTTGTGTATAAAAGCATAATGATCATTCTTGGTACATCTTTCATTGACACAATGATGTAAGTTCAGTTCTTTCTTCATTTTTGTAAATGTAGGCTATGACACCAGAATTCAAGAATTACCAAGAGCAAGTACTTAGCAACTGCTCAGCATTTGCACAGGTAAATGAATGCCATTTCTATGATGCACAATGTTGTATAAATCCATTACAAACTTGTTATTAGTTATATCTTCTAACTAAATACTTAGCCTGACCATTTTTACAGTTGTAGCTGACCCTGCTTTGTGTTTGAACTTACAGAGTTTGTTAGAGAAAGGCTATGACCTTGTATCTGGTGGAACTGATAACCATTTAGTCTTAGTGAACTTAAGAAACAAGGTAAATGGTGTGATCCGTTCCTCTGAAAAATTATTGGTTATGTTTGTCTCAAAATGAAATCCAGATGGTGCCACATCATTTTTACATGTCAAATAGACCTGTTCAGATCAACCTTTCTATGCGTGGTTTAAATTATATGTTTGACAGTTGGATAGAATGAAAAATCAGCTATTACTATGGACAAATTGACGTCAGAAGATAGTTAATGTGTTATATACCTCCTTTGTTTCTTACTCATGGAACAAGGAATGCTTTGACATATAGGTACTTGGCTGAGATTTTTTTTATTAGAGTTGTTTTCCAGGTAAACAAATCAACATTCGCTCCAATGTTTGTGAAGTGATAGAGTTATTTTAAGAAATTTTTCCAGTGTTGAGATTTGGTTGGTATTGTTAAGATATTTATTTGGTAAATCGAAAAATTATTAATATTTTTATTTGATCCAATTTCATGTGCAATATTTTACATTTTATAGCACCAAGGGGACACCAGTTTTCAATGTGTGCTATTTGACAGGGCATTGATGGTTCCAGGGTTGAGAAGGTACTCGAAGCAGTTCATATAGCTGCCAATAAAAATACCGTTCCAGGGGATGTATCTGCTATGGTTCCTGGAGGCATTCGGATGGGTACAGTCTGTTGCTCATTTTTTTTATGGACATCGGTGTATCTGAATTACATGTTAATGAATATTATCTTGTGATTCAGGAACCCCTGCTCTCACATCTAGGGGATTTGTTGATGAAGATTTTAAAAAAGTAGCTGAATACTTTGATGCAGCTGTGAAGTTAGCCTTACAAATTAAGGAAAATACCAATGGTTGAGTCTACCTTACCTTCTGACTTCTGAGTTATTTGTTATATTTGCAGTTTAAAAAACCTAGCAAGTATTTTATGTCTTGTAAACCACTCTCGTTGGTTGCTTCAATATCAGGTACAAAGTTGAAGGATTTTGTGGCAGCCATGCATTCAGATGAACAAATTCAGTCTAAGATCGCTAATCTCCGTCATGAAGTAGAGGATTATGCTAAGCAGTTTCCCACAATTGGTTTTGAGATAGAGACAATGAAGTATGGTAAGTGAAGATGGCAAAGAACTTCAGGAGTATTATTTGGAATTAATAACGCTGAGTTGGAGAGTTAAATGTATCACCCAATTGTACGGGAGTATTGGATGAAAATTTGAATTACATTATTAATGGTTTAAATGAATGGGAAAAGGGAGAAATTTATTTTCAGCCTAAGAAAATATATCATTGATTTCATGGTGAAAATTTCCTTTGATCGCCAAAGTACTACTACTGATGTAGAAAAAGGTGGTGGAGCACTTCTGGATTTTTTTGTATTTGGTGAATTTGTACTAGTATTTGAAATAAATTACCTTAAATCCTCCTTTATTAACAAATTCCATCCTCTCTGCCGTCTATCTAATTTGCAGAAACTCCCCATAAACTCCATTATCGCAGCAGTTCAGATACTTGCATAATAATATTATGTACTATCTTAGACAACAAGGTTTTTGATACTGGTCTGATAATCAATAGAAGAGAAAAAGAGAGACTCCAAGGAGGAGTTCAAAAGAAGAGAAACGATTACACACATCATACTCTATAGTTGGTTAATTCCTCACTTATTTTCCTTTCCCAACCTATAAATAAATTCTCAATTCACCCTTTATAGGTAGGGATGTTAAAAAAATTAAATTAAATTGGTGATCATTTAAACTAAATTAACTATAAAAAGTGAACTGTTTTTTAGTTCAATAAAAAAGAACCCCTAGTGCACGACGCATCTGACTTGACATTGGTTTATTTTTAAAACCATTGGTTTCTTTAAATGAGTTTTAAATTGGGATATTTATTTGTAAATTAAATGAGTTATACAATCTGATTTTAAATTGTTTTAATATTAAAAATGCAATCCCAATAAATTACACTTACATAGAAAAAAATGGCAGCATACTGTACGTTACCATGGTAAAAGGTTTACTTTTCAATGATGATCTGTTTCTTTCTATTATAAGATTTCAACATTCATATTAATTTATTAATGAAAATAGAATTATAAAATTTTGTCTGTCTTCTTATTCGGTATGATAAGAATATTATTTTGATTATAAAATCAATTTAACTTCTGAAAAAATTTAGAATTCAACTAAAACATATAGAATGTGGCTCATTGAACTAAAAAAATAATTTTGTTGATTTTGTTTGAACTATAAGAACAATATAATAAAATATAAATATAACAAATAATGCGTTGCTTTGATTAATAGAGCACACAAATTAATACAATATAATCACCATATGAATTTATATTCAATAACATTTTTTAAGTTTTTTTTTCTAGTATTTTTATTATAAATAATTTTACATTATCAATTAGTTAAAATCATCATAAATAGAAATTTAGAAATGTTTGGATTAATAAACACAAAAATAATACAATATACAACCGACTATGTTGGACCAACAAACTCTAAAATGTTATTAGCGGTGGCAAAGTGGGGTGGGCCGACCCGTAGGCCGTGCAGGCCGACCCGCGGCTCGCCAAAAAAAACGCGGGACGAGTTGCTTATTTCAACCTGTTGGCCTGCTTAGGCCCGCCCCGCATAACCCACAGCCCGCGCGGGGCGGGGCGGGCTAGCCCGCATTTCCACCCCTAAATGTGATTAAAGGGGATAAATACTCAGACAAATTTGTGGTCTTCTTCTATATTCTTATACAAAAACATATTTCTTTTATCTATTTAGGTATCTTTAGATATATTTTTTTGAGATGATTAAAGAATATATGCATTTTTTTAGGTATATTCGCTTATCTATTGTATCTATATCTATATATAGATAATGAACGAAAAGAATCTTACACTCATTTTGCAGCAGACTAAACTAGTCGTCTAGGAACAAGCAAAACAAACAACACAACAAATATCTATATTGTTTCAAACACATGGACTACTAGTTCTCCCATAAGTAGTCTGCTTAAGATGTTTGACTAATAATCAAAATATTACAATCTGGGTACACAAATTGTATGTGCACTTGGTTCTAGAAGAGGGTTGAATAGAGTCTGGCTCTTTTCGTACCGGATAAAACCAAATTGTTTGATAGATCATCTAATAAGAACAAATCAGATTGTTTGCCAAAAACATTTAAGCAAACTGGCAAATCAAACAAAGCAAAGCAACTAGTAAGAGCAAAGGAAGAACAACACACACAATTTTATTCTGGTTCACCCAAATTTGGACTACATCCAATCCCCTTAAGTCAACTACTTAAGAGCTTGCACTAACAAAAACACTTGGTTAGAATGAGTAATCAAACATCTCTAGGTCATAATGAGTAAACAAACCTCTATATGTTATCATGAGTAAACAGTTGTCACAAGGTTATACATTCTTAATCCTCCTAAAATTAAGAACTCTCAAGAAAATAAAGAACACTCTTAAAGAGATTGCATTTTTCAACATCATATCTTCATTTTTTTTGTGAAGACGCTCAAAATAGAAAACTTGGATTTGCAATCTTTCAAATTGTTTTTGGTTCAAATTTGTTTAAGAAAATAATTCAAAAATATTTGCAATATGAGTTAGTGAAACAAATTAAAATAAAATCTGAAAACCTTTTCATTCTAGATAATATGTGATGCTAAAAGTACAATACATGGGATTTTCAATCAATGCATTTTTATTTAAAAAAGGTTTAGAGATATTCGCTATATATCACAAAGATATTTGCAAGATATAATTTGAACAAGTCTATTTAGAAAAGGATAGATTTAAAAGTATATGAAAAACATGGTCAAATAAAGTCATTCCATATAACATGCAGATTGAAATCTTTTTCATTTTTGGATATGATATTTCTTTGATTGAACTCGTGTTTAGTAGATATATGTATTTAGGACATTTTATTTAGTTGTTTTAAACAAAACATGTTACATGTTCAACATGTTCTTCAAACTATCTATCATGAACAAAACTGTAGACGTTCAGAGAATCTACTGTATACTATAGCTTTCACAATCAAGTATTAGATCATTTAAATCATAAATAAAACATATCACTCAAATTGTTTGTCATGAACACATGCTTTAGACGCTCACAGAGTCTACTTTGTACGTCAGTTGTACAAAATAGTGTTATAACATTCCAAATATAAATAAATCCTTCAGTTTATTTTTTGTTATCATAAACTTCACATATAATCTTTTGGTCATCAGAACATCTAGTGTGGTATAGACCGTCCATGGTCTAAACGTATCGTCTAGGATCTCAACATAAATCAATCTTGGTTACACGACTACACAAACCATTTCTAGTTACATAAGTACACAAATCACCCCTGATTCTACCTTCTTAATCTTCTCTGAGATTAAGGACTTTTAAAAGAAAGAACACTCTTAAATATAACACAAATTAAACTCATAAGATAAACTTCACAAAGTGAAGAATTACAAGATTATAGCTTACATCCTTAAAGTACACTTTAAGGTCACTAGGAAATAGAAAGAATTGTATAAGGAAAATTGTGTGTTATTCGTCTTAAACTTTTTATATCTTTATATACCCTGGAAGATACATTTGTAACTTGAAAGATTTGATTTAATTCTTCAATGTGAACTTCCACTTCCATTTGTTTTCCTTAAGAAAACAATTCAAACAAATTTGTACATATGGCAGTTATTTATTACCAAAACAGAATCTCATAAACTACTTGTTTTCGTATAAAACTAACTATTAGACCATTTATTATAAAAACATCTTTAATTTTATATTTTATACTCGTTGGAAAAACATTTCATACTCTTAATATTTATCTAGAAATTATTTTATCGTTGTTTTATCGTGATTACTTACTATAGACATTAGAAGATGTAAAAATTCCTTCAACTATCACAAATACATTTTAGAATGTTTAGATAATTTAACCACATTCAAACATATAAAACACTTAAATTTTTTCTTATCATCAAAACTTAATAAATTATCTATTAATATAAAAATAATCAAAACTTAATAAATTATCTATTAAAATTAAAGTCAATAAGATCGTATAGCATCTCGAAGACTATATTACACATAATATTATTCTTATGCAAAAGTGAAATAAAAAATTTAATTCTTATGCATTGTTATTGTAAATATTTTTACATTAACAATGAGTATATAATCATCACAAATACAATTTTAAAATACTTATTATAAAAGCCAACAAATGTAATATAAACCAGTGAAAATCCATACATTTTTGTGTGGTTTGTGTCAACATTTCTATTATATTAAAATAATACAATTTTAAAAATAAATAAATTTGTAAGAATATACACTTAGAAGTTATATAATTACTCGTGTTGTTATTTTGAGTCGAGAGATTATATAATCACTGAAAAATTATATGACTATCTATTTTATTAAATAATAAAATTATTTACAGTTAATAAAAGATAAAATTATCTAATTAAAAACAACACAAAAAAATAGTAATAAAAATGGTATCTCTTAATATGATACTGTAGAACAAAGTCCCAAGCCAAAAAAAAATTTATTAATGGTCGAAATAATTCCTATAATTATATTTAATTCAAAATTCGAATCTTAATATTGAATATTTTCATTGATACATCTTAAAACATTACCCATTTAAATCTTGTCCCTCAAATATCACCATCATCACAGTGTATAACCAATTATGATCAAAAGAACAATATATAAGAGGAAAGTTCATAAAAACCAAACTGAAAAGAAATAAAAACTAGACCAAAAATCTAAGGGAAATTTCTATGACCTAGCTTTGCTCATTATTTTAACCTTATTTCCTACTTCAGTTGTCGTTCTAATCGAGTGGTTGACATGGGATATCCTTTCCCACAATTTTTATCCGACCAAACAACACAATTCATGCAACAAATCGTAAACTCTTTCTTTCTTTCTCTCTTTCACACTCATAAATTGAGTCATAGATTTATATACTGAATTGTAGCATGGCTTCTTTCTGTTCAACTGCTGTCACTGCAACTCTCAAGCTCCATGAACACTCCAGAAAATACTCGCCAAGCTCCTATCCTACGGAGAAGGTACTCTCTCTTTCTGTAACCTATTCAGAACATTTTTTTCACTTCTCTCACAAACATATCTTTGAAGGGTTAACCACATTGATAAACCACTTTGCAGTCTCAAAGTACACTGTTAGACTGTCATTTCAGTCTCTAAATTTAAGTACTTCTTGTTAATTTAGGAAAATTTTTACTTGGGTGCTATTATTATTATTTAATTTACACCCTTTTTTGAATTTTGAATCGAATCAAGTGATAGATTTTACTATAAGTATGTTGATGTTATGACTTAATTGTGTAACTATTTCAATCAGAAATTTACTTAAGAAGTACAAGTTTTTTGAATCTGTACTGAATTTTTTCGACATCATTTTAAACCTTCTATTGGTTGTATGCATAAATATGCTCTCAAAACAAGAACTCGCATCACATACAATTTTATATTTTGGTCTATTGTGCAGCCATTTTTCTGTTCAATATTGATTATTGCTTCGAAGAACGGGTCTTGTATTAGTTCAGTGTTTATGAATGATAACAAGTGTTGAAATCTGTGGTGAAATTATTTCAATGTCATTTTAAACTTGTAATTGGTTGTTTTCAATGCATAAGAAGTGTTCAGACAAAAAAAGAATACTCACATCAGAAATGCAAATTTCAGGGTCAAAGCATTTCTTTCCAGAAAAGCCAAAGATTCACCAATTTGGATTTTCGGGAAGCACTTTCATTGGCCGGAGAGGGAACAGAGGAGGTGGAACAGTCTTTCTACTCTGAGTTATTGCAACAATGCAGAGACGAGTTCTCCAACTCAGACACACAAATTGTTCATGGTCATGCCTTGAAAACGGGTTTTCATGAAGACGTTTATGTCATGTCAGTTTTGCTCAACGTTTATGCCAAATGTGGGAACATGGATGATGCTCGCAAGGTGTTTGACAACATGCCTAGAAGAAACGTGGTGGCATGGACCATGTTAATATCAGGCTATGCGCAGAACTCGCTGCCAAAGCAGGCCGTTCATGTTTTTCAAGAGATGTTGCATGCAGGAAGTTACCCTTCTGCTTACACTCTTGCTGTTGTTCTAAATGCTTGTGCTTCTTCGTACTCTCTTAAGTTAGGAGATCAATTTCATGCTTACACAATCAAATATCATGTTGAGTTTGACACCAATGTTGGCAATGCGCTTTGTAGTTTATACTCCAAATGTGGCAGGTTGGAGTATGCTCTGAAAGCATTCAGGAGAATAAGGGAAAAGAATATAGTTTCATGGACTTCAGCTGTTTCTGCTTGTGGGGACAATGGTGCAGCTGTGAAGGGGTTGAAACTCTTTCTTGAGATGATTTCTGAGAACATTAATCCTAATGAGTTCACTTTAACCAGTGTCTTGAGCCAGTGTTGTGGAATTCAGTCTCTAGAATTTGGGAGACAGGTTCGTACGCTGTGTGTTAAATTTGGATGTGAATCAAACCTACATGTTAGGAATTCTTTGTTGTATTTGTACATAAAAAATGGTTGTATTGGTGAGGCCCAAAAGTTGTTTAATGGAATGGATGATGTCAGTTTGGTTACATGGAATGCAATGATTGCCGGACATGCACAGATGATGGAACTCACAAAGGATAATCTTTCTGCATGGGAAAGTGGAAGTGAAGCACTGCAATACTTCTCCAAGTTGAATCGGTCGGGCATTAAACCTGATCTGTACACCTTCTCCAGCGTCTTGAGTATTTGTAGTAGAATTGTTGCTTTGGAGCAAGGGGAACAAATTCATGCGCAGATTATGAAAGCTGGGTTCTTGTCAGATGTGATTGTAGGTACTTCACTGGTTAACATGTACAATAAGTGTGGTAGCATTGAGAGGGCCAGCAAAGTATTTCTAGAGATGTCTACTAGAACTATGATATTATGGACTTCTCTGATTACAGGTTTTTCACAGCATGGTATGTCACAACAAGCATTGCATCTTTTTGAGGATATGAGACTCACAAGAGTTAAACCAAATGCGGTTACTTTTGTGGGTGTTTTAGCAGCATGCGGCCATGCTGGAATGCTCAGTCAAGCACACAACTACTTTGACATTATGCAAAAGAAATATAAAATTACGCCTGTTATGGACCATTATGAGATCATGGTTGATATGTTTGTGAGGTTAGGTAGGCTGGAGCAAGCTCTGAATTTCATTAAGAAAATGAATTGTGTGCCTAGAGAGTCTATTTGGTCAATCTTCATTGCTGGTTGTAGACGCCATGGGAATCTGGAATTGGGGTTTTATGCTGCTGAACAGTTACTAAGTCTCAAACCAAAAGATACAGAGACATATGTATTGTTGTTGAATATGTACCACTCAGCTGGGCGTTTTGAGGATGTTTCAAGGGTGAGGAAGATGATGAAAGAGGAGAATGTCGGAAAATTGAAGGATTGGAGCTGGATTAGTATTAAATACAAAGTGTATTCGTTTGAAACCAATGACAAAACACACCTAGAGAGTTCACGAATATGTAAATCATTGGAAGATTTACTTGCCAAAGCCAAGAGTGTTGGATACGAGATGCTAGAAAGTGTGGAAATTCTTGATGAAGAGGAAGGGGAAAAGACATCCTCCCCTACCATTTATCATAGCGAGAAGTTGGCCATTACATTTGGGTTAGAGAACTTGCCAAGTTCTTCTCCAGTAAGAGTTGTCAAGAGCACCTTATTATGCACGGATAGCCATAATTTTATTAAGTATGTCTCAACACTCAGTGGTAGGGAAATAATCGTTAGAGACAGTAAGCGGCTTCACAAATTTGTCAATGGAAAATGCTCTTGTGGAAATTCTTATGGTCTTCTTTAAAAGCAGCAGCTAAAAGTTAATGTTGTTGCAATCGAAAGTTGATAAATTTTGTCACATTTCCACACTTATTAATATAACTCGTCAAACTACACTGATAAGCTTCAAATTATTGTGATTATAGCTTCCCAAAAGTTCAGAGCATGGGTTACTACACATGAAATCTTCTAACATGTATTGAACCATGTACAAATGGCTTACCCGTACAAGATGGTACGATGATCTTGGTTACGAAGAAAATGTTAAAACATTGGATTTCTCGAGTTTACTGAAACTTTTGTATTAATGTTATATGTTCAGAAAGAATCCAAAATGTCAACAGTAATCTGTCATTACCGAATACAAACTTGGGTATGATTGCTTGACGGTTCCAAAGTCTTAAACATCTGTGAAGTGAAACAAGAGACATAGGTTGACGCCAGTGTGCATGGGAAACAAACACACTATAATAACATGGTGAAATTGGAGAATTTCGTTTACACACCAAAAAACTCTTCCTGACCCTGATTCAATCGAAAACCATACTACGATTTTTGGTGGAAAAAATTATCATAATATTTGAAAGTTTAATCATAACTAGTCCTTCAAATCCAAATCATTTAACATAATCTAATTTGTGAATTGAGTCATGTTATTCATATCATAGTTTATACAACACTTCTTTTTCTATTTCTTCGTCGCATCACCCATTGCATCTCATACTTATTTCCTCTTCTCTTGCTGTAGAGTAACATTTCTTAAAAACATACCAGCATGATGACTAATTTAGTTTATTACAGGTTATTTTCCCCGTAGTTTGGTAAAATACCAATAAATGATATTAAGTTAAAATGTGATACCAACGCAGTCCAAGATGGACACTGACAAAGCAACAGGGGAACCATCATGATTGGGTGGTTTCAGTACTGCAATTTTTATCTGTCCAGAACAACGATGGATAAATGGTATCTTTTTTCCCGCTAATTTTAGTGAAGCACTGAAAGGAAGAAAAACGAACATATGAACTAGCATGACTCGTGCTGAACTTCAGTATACTTACAACAGTGGTAACTGAAATTGAAAATAAGATTCGTACAATTCAATAATCTGTAGTACACTTTTCACTATACGAACAGGATACAATGTAATGGCAGGGCCAAAAAAACGGAGATAAAACGAGATTTACAAGCATCAACCTTGAAAATTCTAGATGTATGTTTTTTATACCTGATTCCTATTTTCTATTGGCTTTCTGTCTCTATAGGGATAACAAAAGGTTGGAATGGTAAAAAATAGTAAAGAGTGGGCTTAGCCGAGCTGGCTTTTTAACCTCGAAGATGTGCAAGGCTCAGGTGCTCTCCATAACCATGCTTTTTTTTCTCCACTTTTCAATCATAGTGTATGATACAGCAGGTGATGGAACTACTGCTCTTTGCAATTTGTCTTGGAGTTCCTTAATTTGCTTTTTTCATGGGGTGGTTTCCACATGATATCCTCAAGATTGCTAGAAAAGTTCTTGTAGAACTGTAACAACCACGAGCTACTTTTTTGTCATAAATTACAAAATTAAAAAAAAAAAAGAGAGGGGGGAGGTTAGGCCACACCAACAATGAAAGCATACTCAAAAACTGACCTTGAGATATTCACGGGCATCTCCAGCTGCTTTCTGGATGTTCACCATGAAGAAAGTAGGAGCAATTTCAAAAACCTGCTTAAACAAAGGGAAAAAGCGACCAGGAAATGAATTAATTGTTAGCCACAGTATTTAGGGACTTTGAAAATTTAGAAGAAAATAAAACTTACTTCGAGTATAACGGAGAAATAAGAAGCCTTGTTTGCTGAAATACCCTCTATTCTCATCTGAAAATGTAGAGCAATATCGGTTCAGATTAATAAAATTAAGAAACTGTGGCAAGTTTTATTTAAGAAGAAGTAGCTCTTTTGTATTTAGGTTGAAGATGGGAACCAAGAGTTAGGGGCAATTATGATAGTTCATTGGTAGAAAGTAGTAGTAGAACATTTTATCAAAATATGTATTATAGTAATTGTTATTAGCAGTAATGTATTATTATATTTTGTTCAAATAGTGCTGTCATGTTAACAGTTTAGGGAAGAAACTTAGGAGCAATTACATGTATGGAAAAGGTGAAATATATGTGTTGTCTTGTAATTTGGACAGAGAATTCATCTATGCATGGAGGACAGCAAATGCTGTGGTATTCCAAGCATATTTTAAATAGTTAAGAACAACTAAGGTGGGAGGGTGTAAGAGCAGTAAACCGATGCAATTTACCAAGCATGCATTACAGGCTACAAACCTTGTAGTTGCGAATATGCGTCTTAAATCCCATTGATTGTGCCACAACTTCCATACTTGATAAAACCACTTTTGGTGGCTTTTGACTGATGAAGCGTGTTTCGTATTTAAAAGAGTCCTGTAAGGATAAACGAGAAACAAACATGATTCACACCTTAAGATACAGAAGATGGGACGTGCGATACATGGTCAGGATTACAATTACAAGCAGTGCTTATGCAAAGTTTCACTAATAGGTTACATCGGCAATTATTTGGCTGTTTGCACAAATGATTATTCAAAAAATGGCACAAACATAATTACAATATCATTATTAAATACCTCTCCGCGATCAAATAAGGTTGCTAGGTTTAAACCTTGAGATAACATTATCATGTCGAATGCATTAAGAGTTAGAGGACCCATGTCGTCATTCTCAAATTGCTGATTAGTGCTCTGATCCTACAGTGACAAAATAATCAATATGTCAACATGACTGAGAAGATACATTCCATATGAATGCATAAAGAAAAGGCAAGCATCCGGAATTGAAGAGGAGAAAAATTAACAAAGGCAAACAGTGTGATAGTTTTTGCATTTGAATCAGTTCCTTTCTGTTAATATTTCCATCATCATTGATCTTTTTATATTTGATTACACCGTAGGTCTGAGTACATTAATACTAAAGCTCTACCATTAATTTGCTAATACTGTTATTTTGTAGCGCTGAACTACTCTAGAAAAATATAAAGGAAGAAAGCAGAACATAGCATTTATATTAATATAAATTCATTCTAGGATTCGAAACTCATTGAGTTCATTTGGAAAAGTTCTGGTGAATTAACTTAAATAGACAGGTTTCCAATAAAATTAAACTTGACCTAACGCAGAATTAAAGAGTAAACAGACCTCAACATTGTCAAATGCAGCATTTACATCATCAAGATTTACATCTTCATACTCCAGGAGACTGACTGGAACATATCCCTTTTGAAACCACTCATCATTTCTTATCTGCTGAATGGTTATACGCTGAAACACAAACAGAAATGAGAATGGGTAAGAGAGTTATGAAAAACAAACAAATATTAGAAGGAAACACTAAATCCACTAGAATATTAAAATTAATACATTATGAATTTATCATATTCATGTAAACTAAAACACACTCTTCAACAGAAATTGGAAAAAAAAATCCTTGAAATGCAAGAATGAATCGAGCATGTTCTCTATATTAATGGAACCAATAATCTAGAACAGGAACAAGAAGTTTGGTTAAACATAATTTCGTCTAATTTGTCTTTTATGCAGAGCCTATAGATTTCTCACCAGCAGGATAAGGCCTTTGATAAAAACATTTTTACTTTGTTACAAAAACATAAGTTATTTTTATTTGTTTTTTAAGTTGAATCGAAAACAACTTCTATTATTTTATTTTTTTAGTTTTCTATTTATAAGAGAGCACATAATTTCTCAGTAATAAGATACGGCCGTTTGGCTAGAAAAAAAAAACGATTTTTGTTTTACCTTTTTAATTACAAAAATATAATCATTATTTTATTTTATTTTTAGATCTCAAAAGTTTATATAGAAAACAAAGAAACAACTTTTCATTATTTTATTTTTTTGTTTTCATTGTTCCCAATTCAAGCTTTTAAAAACGAATAAAAAGAGAAAACAAAATGACATTTTTGTAGTTAAAAGAAAAATTTATTGCTGATAAAAAAAAAGTTAAAAGAGAAAACAGAAAGTAAAAATAGAAAATGTTTTCTAAGATCTCATGGACACATAGTGTATTCACAAGCATAAAATTTCATTTTTACTTCCTTACGTATTATTAATGAAAACTGAAAGGGTGAGCTCCAAACACTATTTCCCTGCAAAATAAAAAAAACTGGTAATATATTACATTTTCATGCATTATCCATACTATATTAAATTTGATCAAAACAGATACTTGGAACTTTCATTTCATCCTGATTACTGGGTAAACTAAAGTTATTATCATATCCTTCCATGGGATAAACTTATTAGAGATAAAGATTTTTTTCATTTATTTTTAAACGAAAATAGTCAAGATCATACTTATGCTTGACAACTACGTATTATCACACTCATAGGCTTTCTAGATACGTTCGAATACTGATGCAATATGAAACAAGCAACCACATCACAGAGAAGAAACTCATTTTCTGCTTCTGTGCTCAGACAGACAACATTAATTATAAATTAACAGTGAAGCGGTGTCTCAACGCTCATATGACATAAAGAAAAACAATTCAGCCGATTCTTACATGTTCAGGGTTTGGGTCCAAAATTCTGTGCATTAAAGACTTTGCTCCCACAGGAAACCAAGTAGGGCATGAAAACTGTGCTTTCTCAATCTGCAGATGAATAAGAAATACAGTTCAGCAGCGTTCATAATAATCTAAGATTTCATTTTGAACAAAAACATCTTTCGTAAAAAGAAACTGTTAGACAAAGTAGTGTTTCCTGAGCATTTGACACCATGAAGAAAGTCTGTATCACAAGAACAACAGCAATGACTATATGCAAGAAAGAAGTTTAAGACATTCACGACAGGGGATCCTATCTATTAGGCAGTAAAACATGTATTTGCGATCTATATAATTCATGCCTTACTGTACAACGTCGTTAGATCAAGTTCGTCAAAGGGAAGATATCCAGCCAATAGAACATAGAGTATAACTCCACATGACCAAACATCTGCTGGAGCACCATTATAACCCTTGTGACTGAGTACCTGAAGTCATAAAGATAAGTTTTAAATGCAATGGCCAAGCTCAAAAAATAGTAAGTAGCAGTAGATGACATGAAATCATTTAGATCTATTTGAGTAAATTTTTCCACAAGAACTTTTAAAAAAATAAGGAAAAATATGGAAAACTTCCCCATAAACTAAAACTAGCTTATGCATAAATTAAAAATATGATTTTCAGGAATCAAATTTGAGAGAGCTTATATAAATTAATTCATGTATAAGCTGAATTTAGTTTATGAAAAAATTATTTCACTTTTTCCTTGTTTGGAAGTGTTTATGGAAGAGTTGATTCCAACATGATATAAAAACAAAGTAAGCCAAACCATGTATTACCTCAGGAGCTACATAATTCGGAGTCCCGCAAGTTGTCCGAAGCATACTGACCCCCTGAGATTTTGCACAATAACATTGGACAAGAGTATGAAAACATTTGAATATTATTTGACTTCATACACATGAATTAAAGTCAATTTTCAGAATTATTTGTTAGCAATCTCTCACCTGTTCTGGAAATGCACTCAAACCAAAATCTGAAATCTTTATATTTCCTTGTGAATCAAGTAATAGATTTTCAGGCTGCAGAAAGAGAAAGGAAATACTTAGCAGAGATCATAATAAATATGAAGACAGAATTCCAGATCCCATCCAACACAAACCTTTAAATCTCTATGATAGACACCCTTACTGTGACAATAATCTACACCATCAATAAGCTGTTGGAAGTATCTTCTAGAATCAGCTTCACTGAGACGCCCATGGCTTACCTACACCATTACATTCTTTATCAGCAACATCAATAGTGAGAAAAGTATTTGATAAAAGTCACACTAAAAGCTTATAGCATAAATCCACCTTGAGCTACTCACAATTTTATCAAACAATTCACCACCTGTAATAAACTCCAATATGATATAAATCTTAGTACGGCTTGCTAGAACCTGAAGAAAGTCATATATCAAAGAAGATACAGTTAAGTATTGAGTGGTGACAGCCAACAAGAGAGAAACCACGACAAATTCTGAAATGATTTTCCAATATTGTTGCTCCCTCCAAGCTAAAATGAACGGAAATTTCTATCATTTTGATTTAACATTACTTGCCAGAAAAGAGTTGTAAAACTTGATAATTGATACCATATTTAACACTTCAATGATAATCATCAATTCATCATGAATTGGAAAAAAGTAATTAAACCAAACAGATCCTTAGTGACCTTTTAAGGTAGTTATTTTCGAAATGAAAAAATTCGTTTCTTTGCCAAAATCACTTGTAGCAATCCTTTAATTAAAAGCTTTTTTGCCCAGAAATTAGTTATTCCAAACATACTGTATAAGAAGGGAAGAAGAAAATATCACATGCCTCGTACAGACGAACAACATATGGATGCCTGACTAGCTTCATAATAGAAATTTCCATCTTGATCTGCATTATTAATAAATAAATACAAATAAAATACAAATAAAAAATAGGAACCATAGCAATCATAACATAATTCACAAATATAGTTCTATTTAAACCACATTGCCACCATTGTACTAAAAAACCTCTCATTTAAAATGGAAGAAACCCAGGTCTAAACGTCTTAAATTCACACTCACTCACAGGAAGTCTAATCCAATCAAAGTATTTAGCATCACTCAACATCAAAGAGATTAATTAATATTCATAGTTCATTTTCATAATATTAATGTATTTATTGCTTTAATAACGTTAAAGCTTGTAATTAAACATGGTTATTAATATTCTAAGTTAAAAAAAAAAGCCAACTAAGTTTCTTATCATTTACTAATGCATCAAAAAATTTGGTAGATATTGAAAAACATATTAACTTTGGACAAAAATTGTTTAATTTTATAAAAATAGAAGACCAAATGCGCAATTAAAGTTCTGTAGGGACCAAAATTACACATTCACAAAGTTGTAGGAACCAAAAATGCATTTAAGCCTAATATTAATAACCGCCAAAACCACCATATATAACCAATCACCATGCAATTGACGAGGGAAGACGCTTGAGCCCTGTGCTGTTTTACGCTATAGCAAAAACACATAAAAACAATAAAAAATTGCATATTAGAACTAATTTATTTTAAGGAAGAACCTTTTTTAATAGCTTATTAAAAGAACTTGCAGAAAAGAAAATGATTATTTGTCATCCCTTTTAAGTAGCAAAATAAAGAGGAACATTCCAAACCTGTCCTTGAAATTAAGAAAGCGAACTTTAACGTCAGTCAATTTGATTTAGCAAATTGCACCATCACTCATCAGTCAATTTGATCCTGATTTTGAAAACTATCAGGCGATTTGGTCCCAGACACAAGGGCATATCATCGTATTCGTATCCATAAAAATAGCATGTTAGGAATTAAGAGTGTATGAGTCCATGAAATTTTTTGAACGAAATTGATTTGGTGAAATTTATTAGTGTATATGACAGCTGTCACTTAGTTATGTTAATAGGCTTCTATCTAAGAAGCAACTTCTACTTCCTGTAAAAGTAAGTTTCTCATAATTGAAAACGATTCTGTTTCAACTCTCATTTTTTGTTACATCTTGAATTCTGTTAAAATCCTTCTCAGTTTATGTTTGCTATAATTTTCTATAGTCTAAAAACTAGTACTGAAATCGAGTATAAACTTTTTTTTATCCACTCCAACACAAAAACTATCTAAAATTGCTTCAAGTCAAAATAAATCCTAAACCTAAAATTAATTTTTCAACTTAAAATCAAATAAGATTTAACTAAAACCAAGTTAACTGATCTTTCATCCAGATTCTGGATGACTCAAACGAAAATTTAACCAAAACCAAGCTAATTAGTCTCGACCCGATTCTGGATGATTCAACACCAATCCAAACACAAACTCAGTTCTCAGACAAATTTCAAAATCAGACATTAAACAAATTGCTAGTCCCTAGAACAAAGATCGAGTTAGCCATAGCATAACGGCATAACAGAACATTCAATTTTCTTAAAATTCAAGACTACAACTAATTACCAAATTAACTGACGATGCTTGAACTTCAGAAATTGATTTAATGAATAAGAAGAGAAGAGAGTACCTGGTCGACCATTTTGTGCTTGATAATGGTGCTACGGTCGAGCACCTTCATGGCAACACTCTCCCCAGTTTCCGTATTCTGTGCGAACTTTACCTTGGCAAAGGTTCCTTCTCCAACGGTCCTTCCAATCTCATACTTGCCCACTTTCCTCAACACCATCTTGCTCTTTCTCTTCTCTCTGACAACCAAAAACAATGTGAACACAAGAACACAGCAATGAAAGTTTTTGAAGTAAATGGAATAATTGAAGCAGTATTATCCTTGTGGGTATTGGTGAGGAATGTAAGGTAATTATGAAAGAGAGGAAAAAAATGTGATTGGGTAGCAGAGAAGGTCAGGGAATAAAGAGCAAGGCCTGACCTGTGGGAAAGGGAGGGGACAAAGTTGAAAATTGGAATTTCAAATTGCTTATGCGTTATCTTGTTTCAACTTTAGATACTCTTCAATTTCAATGAAAGCCACTTTTTTCTAATTTGGTTCATCTAAGTAACTATCTAAATTAATATATTAGATCCTATTAATTCACAATAACCTAATAAATTGCAATCAATGCATTTAAATTATGATTTATTTATCTGGACAAATGTTTCTATTTATATGTAATAAAATATCATTGATAGTATGTGTTTTCGTATACATAAATCCAAAATATAAACATATTTAACTACTTTGAAAGTTTTTTTGTCAATATATATCAGGTTCCCATTGTATAAGTTCATTTCTAATGTGCTTTCACATATATGAAATTGTTGGATAAGAGGAAGGAAAATTAAAATGAAAATGAAAAAAAAAAATGATTGAGGAGTTAATATGAAACTCAAACACGTCTCTTAAATGGTGTGTTTGTATCGGACACACAGTATCAGACATTGATACTAGTAGGACACATATCAGTGAAATGTCAAATTAAAAAAATATTTATTAGATTTCTGACAATTCTAACACTATTTTAATATAATTTTTAAAATAAGAAATATATTAATTTTCTAAAAATTCAAATTTATTGTATAATTTTTTATTATGTTTCAACCAGTCAAGAGAAAGATATTTCTATTAAAAAAAACTGAAACATATTTATACATATAATTTTTTTTTAATTTATATAATTCATAATTATATAACTTATAGATATATGTCATTTTATCCTACATTTTAGAAATTAGTGTGTTCATATTCAGTATTAATGTAAGTGTCATTCCTAATAAAAGTAAGGAAATACAAAGTTAACTTTTAGAAATAAAAGTTCAATTTTTATTTTCCTTTTTCTTAAATACAAATTTTAAGTGGATATCTTATTTGGAATTTTTTTTTCCTGATCACATAAATCTATAGTGATTTTCAGATCTTAATTGGTTTTTTTAAGACAGTGATTAAAAGTTTTTTTTTTGTTTTAAATAATAATATGAGTATATATTTTTTCCATGAAAAAGTAGTATAAATAAAAATTTATCGTAACTTTTAATATATCCTTATATGATTTGTTAATAAATAAATATTTGTTTTTTTACCAATATTAGTAAAATTTAATTTTTACGGTAATTTGAAATTTATAAATAATTATTAATAATAATAATTTATAAGAAATATATTGAGAGTATCATCGAAAATAAATAAAAAAATCATTTTTATTTTTTATATAAGGTTAATATATTAGATTGGAGTTTATTTTGTACAAGTGTAAATAAAAAATTTCAATTTATATTGTTATTTAAATTGGATTAATTTGATCCCTAATGAAGTAATTTAGACATTGAGTTCTTAATACAAAATAGGAAGGATTTGACAAATGAAATAGCTGAACCTGCTATAATACAAAAAAAGGCCATAACAATTTTATCCTTATATATTTTTCTTGGTGATAAATTTTTTACGTCATATAACAAATTAACTTTTTTAAGTTTCTAATGATATTTTTAATTAAAGTTAAAAAATAGATTTTATTGAGTATTTAAATTTTATATATTTTTAATTGAATATTTATTTTTAATAGAGTTAAACAATTATATTTAATAGAAAAGTTACACAATTATATTTGGAGATAATAATATAATGACAAAAGAAATATATGGGATTTTACTAAAAAGTAAAAATGTTAAATAAAAAGAATAACGTAATGATAACGATATAGATATTTCTCTCAAATTTTGTGGTGCATCACGCATGTCGTTTTAAAAGTCTCTCTTTATTGCTACAGTGAGAAGACATGAAAGTATAAAAATAAATTAAAAAAAATGAAAAACGCGCATGAATTTTTTATTTAAAAGAAAGTAAAAGGGGAAAAAAGGAAAAATGAGTTTATTTTTAAAAATTTCAATTTCAAATTCATATTTTTAAATTTAATTTTTTTTTATCCAAACACAAGACATGTAATTTAAATCAGCATCAATAAATTTTTCTCATGAAAGCACAAGGTAATTAGAAGTAATAAAATTGGTTAATTTGACTCGTTTTTGTCTCCTTATGTTTTTGCCATTTTAGGGTTTAGGGATGAATATTTTAGATTTAAAATTTAGTTGGGCCAAAATAAAATAAAAAATGCATGCAAAATTGAAAATTAGTTTAAAATTATAAATTTTTTAAAATGTAAAATACGATTAAAAATTAAAAAGAAAAATACAGTTTAACTTATATATTTTTTCTTCTCAAAATTACTCCTAAAAATCCCTAAAATTCGTATATCTTACGAACTACTTATATATTGAACTAAGATAAAGATAAATGACTTTAGTTAAGGATACTTTTTCAAGAAGTAATTAATGTAATTAAGAAGCATTTTAGGTTAATTCTTAAGATGAGGATCAAATAATGCTTTAATTTAGGTTTTATATAAAAATTTTAAAAAATATTAATTTAACTCAATTTTATAAAAACAGTTTATAAAATAAAATTTGTAACTATTTATTTATACACTATATTAAATGTTAGCGTCTATATGTTATTCCAGTTGTAACTATTTAAAATTATTAAATAAATATGATTTTTTAGGATAGAGATAATTCAAGAATCAAAATGATAGCTTATTCTCTTTAAAAACCAAACTATCATTCTAATAATTTTAGAATTAATCCAATTTATTATTTTGCATCTAAATTAATTTGAAATTGCAAAATTAATTAGCGAAGACAGTTTTAAACTGTCATTAAAAAATAATACATAGCCACGTCAATAGTTTTCTTAGTCAGAACGAAAGGAAGTTTCTATTAACAGAGATTTCTTCTCAAAATCTAATCTAAATATGCGCGTAGCTTATGAATTTTCAACAGAGTTTTATTTTCTTCCCTCAAACAACGAAAATGTCCAAATCTTCACGATTGAGGGCAGAAAAATGAAGGAATCTTCGTTTCGAAGTTGATTCAAAGCTTTAAACTGCAATAGTGATCTTTTTGTTCAGCTGTTTGAAGGTAAAATTGAGTGATGGAGACACAGCAAGAGTTGGAGTGGGGTGAAGCACAGAAGATCGTGCTAAGCGAAAACCTCGTTGCTACGGCTAAACAACAGCTTCTGTTTCTCGCAGAGATTGATAGAAATCGTGGCCTTTATGATGATGGTCCACTTTTACACATAGCTATTTACAGGTATCTGTTACTTCCTCAAACTATCCATAAATTTAGTATCTAAAGTTTTCATTTACTTTAATTCTTAAAATTACTAAACTACAATTATCTTACTATTTTTAACTGTTAATTGACGCGAACCGGGATCAATGGAAACATCTGATTAACGCATATTAATCTTGCTAGTCAGTTTTGAGATACTGTATATATATATATCAAAAGAAACTTGTAATTGAAGATGGTTTTAAGAGTTTTATTAGAATGTCATGTAGTATACAAAAATTAAATTTCCATTCACTTATGATCGCTATTGTCTGGTAAATCTGTTGAGTTTTGTATAATTATTTTAAAATTTGTGATCATAGTAGTTTTTGGTTAATTGACAATATTTATAGCAATTATGTTATGCATTAAACTATTGTTTTAATTCTGAAGATTTAAATAATTGATGTTTTATCATTTTAATGGTTTATTGTTTTTGTAACATTACACCTAAGTTAATTAGTACTGAGTAATTTTTGGAACTATTTGATGTATTACTCATGCTCTTACCAAGTTTTCCATGTAATTACAATCCTATGATCTATTTTAGTGCCTGCAATCTGCATGTTTCCTCTGTTGTATGTTCACCTTTTATTTCAAAAGTTGTGTTTTAATTGTTTGTGCATGTCTTTAGGTATAAATATTGTTGGCTTCCTTTACTGGCCAAACATATTGAGTCACCTGTGACAGAAAACCCTTTGGTTGTGCCTCTTGATTGTGAATGGATTTGGCACTGTCATAGGCTTAATCCGGTAAGCTTGAACCCAAAATCACATATAAGTTTTCTCTATTTGTGAATTTGTTTTCTGAAAGAATTGTTGTGATCACGGAATTACCCTTTTCAACATCTGTGTCAGGTGCGTTACAAAACTGACTGCATGGAACTTTATGGGAGAAGATTAGGCAATTCGAATGTGTTATCTTCAACTCAGGGAACCAGCAAAGAGGAAAGTGAGAAAATCTGGGATTCAATGTATCCAAGTGAGCCATATGAACTTGTTGGTCCGAACAATCACTCATTACAAGGTTTTGCTGAAAATTTCTTGGAAGCCAAACAAAGTACCACCAATTATGATCTGATTTCAGCAGTTAAAAGACAGAATACTTTCTTCTATCAGGTAATTAAGAAATTTAGATTTGGAGTGGCATACCTTGTTAATACCTACCTAACCTTCAAATTGTACCATAAACAAATAAGCCAGTTGCAGATGCTCTTTAGTCTGAACTCTTAACTAGTTGATCATACATTTAATTGGTAAAGTGATTACTAAGTATATGTAATAGAGTAATTTAGTTTTGGAGTAACACTTCAATGAAAGTAAGGGTGATTTGCATTCAGCTAAAGTATGTACTGAAATTACTCAATGAATAAAATGACTGAAAGCAATACCAGCTTATGCTTATCCATTGGTCTCCAACTTCAATTGCAGGTTTCCAGGCCTTATTGGAAAGAGGATACTTTTCTTGAAGGAGCTGTTGCCAGATACAAGGGGTTTCTGCATTTGATCAAGAGGAATAAAGAGATGCGTATAAACCGCTTCAGTGTTCCAACTTATGACATTGACCTCATATGGCACTCTCACCAATTGCATCCTGTGTCTTACTGTAACGATCTAGTGGCAATTATGGGCAAAGTATTACAACATGATGACACAGATTCTGATAGGACCAAAGGCCAAAAGCTGGATGTCGGCTTTTCTGAAACCACCGCACAGTGGGAAGAGACATTTGGTTCAAGATACTGGAAAGCAGGAGCGATGTACAGGGGTAGCCCCCCATCTCCTCTTACTGTTGATAAGTATAAAATAGTTGATAGTCACCACTACTCTTCAGCTCCATCCAATAACACGAACCAAAATCTCATTCAGCTTCCACAGAAACTGCTTGTGCAGGTAGCCTCCAATATTTATTCCTCTATATTCTTTGCTACGTGAGAAGACACTAGCAACTGGGAAATGGATCCTACACAGTTACTTTATCACTGCATGATCTTAGTCTTTCAATAATTTTATTAATATAATATTTTTTTTATAGAAAGTAGATGTTTAAAATAACAAATGGTGAGATCATAACACTTGACCATCTCAAGTTATTTTTTTTCATTGGAGAGGATTCCTTCCCCTAACAAGTGTAACTTGTCATATGTTTTTTTGGCATCAACTGTTGCAACATTTTGGGTTCATGATTCTTATTCAGGTGATGCTTGAGATTGTTGACGTGAGAAACTTACCATCCGGTCATAAAGGCAAGCTACTTGTGTCCTTCAACAAGAAACAGGAAGATGTGTTTTTCAATACCAAGAAGCAATTAAGAATTTCCTCAAAGACACGAGGGAAACAAGTTGCTGTTTTCCAATGTGAAAGTAATGGAGAGTTACTCCTTGAACTCATTTCTCGCCCAAGTTTTAACTTTAGAGGACTAAAGCTAGCCAAAGTATTGGGAAAAACTTCAATCAATCTGGAGGATTTGCAAAATGTAGCATCTAAACTGCCAATAGAAAAGTGGTTAGATTTGACGTGTACCGCCAATTGGTCAAAGCCTATTAGCATTCGCATTGGTTTGTCTTTAACTCCTCCAGTTTCAGCACCGTATAAGCTGCACTTTGTTTCTATGCTTCCATTCAAAAAAAGTTATTTTTCCTTCCTACTTCCGAGAAGGTTCCAGCAATTTAAATGTTGGACAAATATTAATGTTGTGAACGAAGCTAGCAATAGGATAATCAACATCCAGACAGGGTAAGTCAAACTACTTGTGGAATTTAGAATATCATTAGGTGAGTTGTTTAGTAGTTAACAATGTTGAACCAGTTAAAAATGGGTTTTTCTCGCACTCTGCTAAAAAGTGCCAAGTACTAGCTTTGATGCTTTGTCTTGCCGTTTTGTCATAACAATCATAATTAACAAATATAGTTTTTCTTGCCATTTTCTCATGTTCTTTTTGCATACAGGAACCTGTCAACTGAGAAGACAAAGAGTAGTATCAATAAGAAAGTGATTGGTCGGACTGCATCTGGTAAAACCCATCTTCTTGCCGAGTTAAAAGGAACAGTGTGCTCTATGGAGAACTCTAACTGGATGTTACAGATAAAGAAGACCGGTGATGAAGATAAACGTTTATTTGAGCTCTTTGAGCTCACAGGCACCCGGAATGTAACCTTAATTTTGTCTATAGATTCTTTATTCTATTACTGAATGTTGAGTTGATCTCACTCAGTTCATTTGGGGCTTGAGCTAGAGATGCATTCTTCTATGGTCCAATGTTGTTAATCTTAACACTCAATTTTTCGCAGGTGGTTATTTTTCCAGGTAGAAAATTGGAGTATGAAACTACAAACTATGGAAATGGAGAAGAAAGTTGCTTTATGACAGCAGTAAAATTCTCTCGAAAATATCCTTATGGAAAAGCAGTGGCTTTGATGGATTTAGAATACGGATTTCTAGAGGTATTTTAGCAAAAAGCTCCACTTCTTGATTTATCTTAATTGTTCCTAAACATCACTAGTTAGTGTCTGCTTTATAATTTGTTTGTTTGGTGAACAGATAAAGGAAGAGTGGCTGGTATTGCCTGCGATATTGTCTGCATTTGTTCTGTCTAATTTTCCTGAATTCAGTAATGAGAGTGAGGAAGCAAATGGGACTAATGCATAAAAGGAAAGATTAAAATCACCTCTTTCTATTCTGTGACCAAAATTATTAAAATAAATAGGGAAATGTTATGTCACTTTCCTCTAGAAAAATCCCCAGTACAGGCCACTTGTCCACAAAAGCTTCTGCTATTTCATGCAACTCATTTGTCGGCAAAACACAATTATAAAATAAAATATTTGTGGAAAGTTTAGACCTGTGTGTATGTACGGTAAGAACTGACACCTTGGTATAATCACTTTTTAGCTTCATAAAAACATCTGTAATGTACTTTTTCATTTCACCAACTCACCGAGATTATAAAACTAAAAAGTGTCACCAGAATTTTAAATAAAAATAATATTCTTTTTTTAGAAGGGGTAACCTGCTGGACAGCACAAACATATACTCATTCTAAACTAATATTTTATCAAATTCTTTTATATTTTCTATCTCTTTCGTGTCTTCAATTAAAGTAATAATAATACTTCGGAAAAAAAACATTGGTGAAAAAGGGAAATAAATAAAGAAATTGGTGAAAATGAATTAACAATTAATTTTTTAAGATTATTTAATCTAAAATATATAAATATTATTTTATTACTTGTTTGTATTATTATTATTATTTTATTAGTAATAGTATTTGTTGTTGTTATTATTATAATATGAAAAAATTAAATTTAAAAACTGTAAGCAACCTTCCATAATTACACAAGGGTGTCCAACATTGAATTGACTGTGGAAGCATAACTTAAATCGTTTTTGCATTTTATGCATTATAATAATTAATTATGTTATATTTTTTTTGCTGTTTTGCTTCTTTTTTCTTCACTAATTTCTTTTAAGACATTTATTCTTCCTTTTTTTCATTCTCTTATCTTCACTCTCTTCCCGTATTGTTTTACACTAAACATATTGCTTATTTGCAAAACGAGAAAGAAAGAAGTGGTAAATAAAATAAAAATTAGAAGTGTTTAATTTAAAAATGAGAAAAAAGTAAAAAAAAAAATAGATAAAGAAAATAAACCATAAAGTTAACATTAAAACTCACACACGCCTTTAGATCTTTGTTTAGCAGAGAAGAGAGAAAAAAATGAGGGAGTAAAAATAAATGAGAAAAGAATAAATATATTTGTTTTAATTAAAAAAAGAAAAGAATTATTAAGTAAAGGGGTAAACTCATTATCTAAAATTTATTGAAATTATCAGTAAAATTAAAATTAAAATAATAAAAAATATAAACAGTATGTTAAAAAAAATATTTATCATTAATGATTAGATAATTGTTTAAAAAATATTAAAACAAATTAAATGAATTATATATTTGAAGCCATTAATCTAATGTGCTCTCTCCTACTCCTACAAACCAAACATTGGAAGTTAAAGATTGAAAAAGAGAGAGAAAGAAAAATGTGGAGGAATCAGAAGAGAATCAGAACAGAATCAGTGATGACACCAAAAGCAATATACTGATTTGAAAGTAGTTACACTCTCAAAAACAATTCCTCAATCCCTTCAACTATAACGCACCTATGCACAGGAAACAATTTCCAAACTCCAAACCAATATTCAATATTCAATATTCAAAACAAGTAAAAAAAAAATTGAAAAACCAAAACCACCGCTCATTATCACACAAAACCAACGATTCAAGCCACCTTTAAACCCATTCTCTCTCCGCTCAGCTCCACCCATCACCACCGCGCTCCTCCCTGTCCCGCAGAATATCCACGCTCCGCCGCCACACCAACCGAACTAGGCGCCGGAACCAGATAAACCGGTTGCCCCACCGGTCCAGTCACAGGCCGAACTGCTTGGAAAATTCCAGAAGGCGTCTGAATGAGATAAATCTGACTCCCGGTCGTAGGAACCGCGAACGAATAACCCACATTATTCCTCTCCTGCAAAAACGACACCGTTCCAGAGTGAAAACCTTGACTAACTAACGGCGTCACATTCTCCGTGTTCGTCTGAGAGAAACCTTCCGCGCCGTTAACCCTACCGTTATTATCTTCCTCTAGTTTCATCTTCCGTTGCAATAGTTGCTCATTATTGTTACCAATCTGCAGCCTCCGAATCTCAGGTTCGAGCACGCGTTCGGTTCCGGTTCCGGTTTCGGTTTCGGTATCTCTGACCGCCGGACGATCCTCGGAGAAGCATTCCGATTCCGGGGAAGGAGTCTTCGGCGGAGCCTCGGGAGCCGGCGGCGGCTTATCTAATCCGAAGAGAAAATCCGGATTCGGCGCTGCCGTAGGCGGCGGAGGAGAACCTTCGAGAAGCGGAACCTGAACGGAGTTGAGAGCGTCGACGAACCACTGGCGCTCGGGTTTGGAATCGGTGAGCGCGAAATTGATGTTGCTGTTATTGTTGTGGAGCGGGAACAGAAAGAGGCGCAGGCGTGCGGGTCTAGGCGAGGCGCGGGAGAGGCGATCGTACTCGAGCATCATGTGGTGGAGGTCTTCGTCGTTGGTGACGGAGATGAGGGCGTCGAGGTCCTCGCCAGGGAGCTGGTACTTGAAGAAGGTGGCGTTGGCGGGGGCGTTGGCGAGGGAGGAGAGTTTGGTGAGGAGGGCGGGGAGCTTGATGTGGCGGTCTACGGTGAGGATCTTGGTGTCGCCGGCGACGTAGGTGAGGTGGTTGTCGTGGGGGCGGGGCTGGATTCGGCCGCCGTAGCTGCACATGAGCTTGACCTTGGAGTGGAGGGAGGGCGGGGGATCGTCGAAGGAGTGGTGGTGGTTGTCGGCGTCGGGGTCGCGGGATCGAGGGGAGGAGTCGCGGGAATCCATGGAGCTAGGGTTTGGAAATTGGGAGGGAACGGGGAATTGAATTTGGAGAGTGAGAGTGGTTGGTGTTCGAGTGTGTTTTGTTGAGAAAGAGAGTAATGGAAAACGGCGTGACGATACAAAAAGGTAAAGAGAAAGAAAATGGTATCAGTTTTATGGCCTCCCTGGAGACGCTGGTGGGGTACGCATCCTCATCATTCATAACCTACGCCTAATGTTTTTCCTTTTCTATATTTCTATTTTTAGATAATAATATTACTTTATAGCTTTATCTTATTCAGCTACTAATTAAAAAAATTAAAACATACTAGTAGAATTTAATTAGAACGTGTATAATTTAATGACTAAAAAATAGAAAGTTTTAATTGCAGAGTTAATTCATTTTATCTGGACGCGCCAAAATGATTAAAAAATATATTTTCTTTATTAAGTTACAGAATAGATCCATTTTAAATATTTAAGACTATTAAGTTATAAATATCTCATGACAGTTATATGGCATTCATTCACACCTTGACTAAAACAGAAGTTAAAATAATTATAGCCTTCAAGAAATTAAATATTCTCATTTAATATTTACATTTAATTGAGTATTTGCGCTAATAATACTCGATTCACTTTAATCACACGCTCTTATAAATTCATCACGTATATCATATGATACTCGGCTCAATTTCACCATTTACACTTTTATTTCTCTAACTAACATTATGCTTTTATTTTTCTATCTAGCACCCTTTTATTTTTATTTCTCTATTTAGCACCCTTTTATTTTTTTTCCCTATCTAACACCATTTCAAAAATAAATAAATAAATAATAAATTATTATTTTTTTATAATTTTAATTTTGAATGCATTAAAAAATAAGTATTTTTAATGTTTAAAATAGTTATAAATATAATTAATAAATAAAGAAATGAGTTTTTACAAAATAAAAATTAAAAAATAATAAATTAAAAATGTTTAGTTTAAAATTATTTTTTTAAGAATGAAGAAAATAAGAAATTAAACCATACAACAACATAAAAGTTGAATCTATAAACATAAATTAGTATTTATTTTTATTATTATTGATGATGTAATCATGTTAATTTCAAGTAAAAAATACAGGACATAATTATAAGAAAACCAAAGTCAAATAGTATTAATTAATAGTGGTCACACAAATAATATTGAAGCGTCTATCCTAAATGCAAAATCCTAAAAAAAAAACTAATGCAAATGCTACACTTAATGCTTAAAAATGAGAAGAAAAAAATGCAAAAATAAATAAGTATAGAAAATAAAAACAACAATTATAAAATAAAAACAAAAATAAATAAACAATGGCAGAAAAAAATAATAACTAAAAACATATAAGATATAAAATAAAGGAAAAACAAAATAAGATAAATATACAAGATATAAAAAAAATCCAAACAAGATAAAGATAAGAGATATAAGACAATACTAAATAAGTAGATGCTGATCATTAAAAGAAATATAAATGAAAGATGATCATTCATTTGATATTTTTTTCAATAGTACATTAAATAGTTTGTGCGAAATGAAACATAATTAATGACGAGAAATGCACAATTCAATAATGTTGGGACATGTTCTTTTTGTGTGTCCTAATGTTTGACAATATGAACATTTTTTTGTTCAATTATGTTGTTCTCTTATGTCCATATCAGTCCTTATTCGACTTGACTTAGGTCTCTCCTTTGAGGTTATTTTTATGTTGGGACTTGGACATAGTATTTGACCAATGTATGCAAACCAATACTCTTCATTTCTGAGTTCCATCAAATAGTCTTTCGTAACATGAAAGATCCGATGCAATGTTGTTGTTTTATTTTCTATATTTATTTATTTTTACATTTTTCTTCTTCTCATTTTTAAGCATTAAGTGTAGCAATTGCATTAGTTTTTTTTTTAAGATTTTGCATTTAGGGTAGATAGACACTTATATATTATTTGTGCGTTCAATATTAATTAATACTAATTGACTTTGATTTTTTTATAATTATATCCTGTATTTTTTACTTAAAATTAACATAATTACATCATCAATAATAATAAAAATAAATACTAATTTACGTTTATAGATGTTGTTGTAAAGTTTAATTTTTTATTTTCTTCATTCTTAAAAAAAATTTAAACTAAACATTTTTAATTTATTACTTTTTTTTTATTTTGTAAAAAACTCATTTCTTTATTCATTAATTATATTTCTAACTATTTTAAACATTAAAAATACTTATTTTTTAATATATTCAAAATTAAAATTATAAAAAAATAATAATTTATTATTATTTTATTTATTTTTGAAATGGTGCTAGATAGGAAAATAAAAAATAAAAGGGTGCTAGATAGGGAAATAAAAACAAAGGGGTGCTAGATAGGGAAATAAAAGCAAAAAGGTGCTAATTAGAGAAATACAAGTGTAAATGGTGCTAGATAGAGAATTTACCCTATGATACTCATATAATTAATTAACTACCATTGTAAAATAAAGTAGCAAAACAAATGTATTATCTAACAAATTCTTATATCGGATTACTTTAATTAAAATATATCAACAATATCTTTTTGTATTTTCATTCAATTTTAAATCATTATCTATGTAACAAAAATTTTAATTTTACAATTATTTTTAGAATTATATTTGAGATAATTCTATTGCATAAAAAGTAAAATTATTTCAAATTTGCATACTATAAAATAAAATGAATATCCTTATACAGCACGGATACGCTTCGGAGGCCACTGTTCCACTATAAAATAATATTACATTATTATTTTTATGTAAGGGTTTAAGTATATAAATAATATCTCTGTTATTTATTTTTTAATAAATATTATATTTTTATAGTACAGATAATTATATATTTTTTTCTAAATAAAGTATTCAGGAACCGTTAGTTGTTTCTCCAATGATTTTACGTAATTATTATTTTGAAAATTATAAATAACTACAATTTATACTCAAATGGTTTTATTAATATTTATCTCAGAATAAAAATTATTTATTAAATTTAAACATGGTTCCAATTAAGTGCGCGGGTGAAGACCCACATATTTTATACAAATAGTGGAAAAAAAATTAATATATTTTTTGGTTTTAAATTTACTTTCTTTTTCACGGTATAACATCTTTCATTTCATTTTTTTTCTTCCGTTATTTAAAAATGAATTATTTTTAAAGATTTGGGTGTTCGATTCGGTGTTGTACTATTCGCAAAGATTTGGAGGTTGAGAAAGTACATTTCTTATAACTATTTATTTGTTGATTTTTTTTTTCTTAAAAAATGAACACACTTTAGATATAGTGCATGAGTTATTATGTGATTGAATTCATAATATATATATATATATATATATGTGTTTTGAATTTATAAATGTTTTGATTTGAATTACGCTAAGCCTGAGTTAAATTTAAGAAAAGCATAGATTGAAATGTCTGGTGTATTAAAATTCATGCATTTGATTTATATTAGTATATAGTTTAATTATTAAAAAAATATTTTACCTTCTCATTTTGTAGAATTATGTCGCTTTTTACTTTGTTTAGTTCCTCTCATTTTTTCTTTTTAGTTCTTCTTAATATATTGCTTTTTCTTTTAATGTTAGTTTATACAATTATGATGCCGGGCACGAGAATTTTGGTAATAATCAAAGAGTGTAATGACAAAGATTAGAAACCAAAATTTTGAGATTACAAAGATCAAATTATTTTAAAGTATAAAATTAATCTATTTTCTTAATTAATATAAAACTAATTATTTAAAAAATATTTGACTCTGAGAGGAGTAAATAAAAAATATTCAACTAGATTCATATAACTTTTTTTGAACAATAAATATTTAAAATTCACTAAAAGCTTGGTGGGATTTGGTTCCTTGAAATTCACATTGTTGTTGACTCCCACAGGAAAAACATTACACCAAATAAGTGGGTCCATGTGTTTTACATTTTTCTTACACAACACAATTGTCTTCCTCAAAATGCTCCCATATTCTAGATGCTTCCATGCCACACACTACACACTACCAATACAACTCTCCTATAGTTTTTTGTGCTACCCATTAAAATATTAAAAATATTTTTTATTTTGGAATGGATAATCTGAAAATTATTTTTGTATTATACCTCTTCGTATTTTATAATTTGAAATATTTTTTTAAAAAAATAAATAAATTCAAGATTATATAAGCAGATCTGAAAATATCTTAGAGTTTTACAATACCGAAGGGTTAATAAAAATAAATACATCACTATTATAGAATTCAAAATTCAAAATGTATTTTATAAAATTAAAATGGTCTTTTCCGATTTACCTATAGGTGTCAGAAAAAGGTATGAAAGTGCAGAAAGAAACAACTTAAGAAATTCAGGACATGGAATATAATTGGAGTGAGCTATTTGTCTTTTCATAAGAACTTTAGAGTATAGGTGTTTCTTCCACCACCCCCAACAAATTTCTTCTTTCATCCCATCATTTTAAAAAAAAAAGACTATTTTATTTCTTTTAGTAGTGATTTTCAGATGACTTTTTCTAAAATATTTTTGGAGCATACTTTCTGAAACATATTTTATGAATTTTGAACTTAGAAAAGTCAAAAAATATGTTTCAAAAAATTATTTTAAATAGTTTTTTGTCTTCAAATTTTTTTATTCTGAAAATACATTTTCCTATTCCTTATTCCAAAATCATTCAAAATTGTCAAAAATAATTTAAATATTTTGAAAAATTAGAGGTGAAAGGAAAAATAAAAATTGTAAGAATTAAAGAAGAAACATCCTTATTCCCCAAAAAAAAATAGAAGGAGGGGGAGTTTCTTTTCTTAACAACTTTACAAATACCTTAAAACTTTTTTTCAAGTTTTGAAAATTATAAGAACTATGCCAACAATAAAGCTTATTAGTTGATAAAAAAACTGACATAGAAATATAGAATTGCATATTTTGTTTTTGAAGATAGCTATTTTTAATCAGAAATAAAATGCACGTGCATATAATATAATTAGTTATAAATTTGTTAAATTTAAATAGTTATTAAAATACTATCTACAACTATAATTTATTAAAATTTGTGGTTTTATTACTTTAAAAATAACACTTACTAATACAAAATGAAATTCACACATTTAATGAAATTCACATTAATTTTATCATATTTTAATATTGTACAACAGAGTAAAATAGAAATTAATCATATTATACACGTTACAATATAAAAAAATTTACTTAAAAGGATTAAATAATGAAACTTGATTAGTTCACATTCAAAATTACTAGAGTTTTACTCTTTAATGATTGATCTATCTTGAATAAAGTAGGTCAAAACTACAATATATATATATATATATATATATATATATATATATATATAATCTCAACAAGAAGCCTTTGTTTATTCCAAAAGGTTTTTAAAAATAGAAATTTTATAAATTAAACAAAAAATAAATCTAAAAGATAGTTTAAATTATTATTTTTATCAAAATACATACATGAATTTTGTTTTTGAATTGTATAAATTAATAACATTATCAAACTCCAAACAACTAGTTGGTCTAATCTGATTCAATTTTTTAAAATCGGATATAGTCTCAAGTTACTTCTTGGTGCAATAGACAATAGTTCCCTTAGCAAAATAAATGAAGGAACGATAAGTAAATAATTTGATAAAATAGGATATTTGATAATTTGTATTAATAATAAAGATACGTTGTGAAAATGAGAGTGAATTTGGATATTCTATTCATTCCCATTACATTACAGATCCTAAGCAAACTAAATTTGGTTTAATTAACTCCTAAGCAAAGCAAATGTAGCAAGTATACATGTTTATAATGTACTTGGATAAAATGGAGAAGCAACTCTCTATTGTTCATATATGAATTTAAATTAAACTTGTTATAATCACATCCTCTTTATCATCTTCAAATTTGGCACCTACATGTTACCAATCTACTTTATGCCAGGAAATAGGAATTTTGATAATGTATGGATTGAGTTTGTTCCAGTCAAACAAAAAATTGAATCCTTGCTTGTAAATGCAATGAAGAATGAACCATGTTATACTAATGAAAAGAGGAGCTAGGAGTTTGTTCCGCCTAATCCCTGAGTGATTTTAGTCAGCAGCTTCACTGGGAACATCAGGGCCAGAAGGAATCTTGCCAGGATAGTTGGTAGTTGATTCACTTGATCCAATCATACTGCAGGTATAAATACTCAAATGAATTTTCTGCATAAGATTGAATAGAAGTTGGGTTCTGAAAGTAAAATGCTTACCCTCTATCAATGATGACCACTGAACGCAGCTCACAATTACCAAAGCTGCAAAACAAAAATATCAATCAGTCTAATGAAAGTCGAACACGTGTAGGGCTTGCAAACATATTTACACTAAGTAATTAATTTGGATTATATTCAAACAACATAAAATAAAGTTATGAAGATTATTTCTTTATGTTTCCTAGCTTTTCTTGAAGGATTATAATTGATTCTTAGTGTTCAGGAAACATTTTCAAAAATACCTTATTATTTATTATCCAAGCATATATCAAACCTGAATATGCTTCTAATCGATTAGTTAAGGGAAATGCTTCTTACTGTTTGCATATTTCACTCTTCATATCTGGGTGACAATCTTTTCCAAAAGCACGAAGGGTATTAAACAGAAAACTGCTGTGGGTAACAACTGCTATCTCCTTCTCTTTACGTGTCCACAGCCTGAACCAACAGAACAAAATTTGGGGAAAAGATGTTAGATCTCTTTGGTTGTAACCCTTCTGCTGCTAGATGACACTTGCAACAAATAATTGTGTAAAACATGTTCAAGCTGGGAGAGAAAAGACAAGAATGTGCCGAACCATGTAAAAAGTAGATTTTGGCATCATTGCAAAGTCACCTTCTCACATTCTTTAAAATCTAAATATAATATGAAGCCACAGAAATCGCAAACAAGTGTTTCACATGCAATGCAAAAACAAGGCAAAAATCTCAGCAAACAATTGAAGTGATCCAAACCAATGCATTTTTTCTTTCTAAATTCCAATTATGCAAATATGAAGGAAGCTTAAATTTAGTTTGCTCAGGCCACTTTGTTCTATGCCTACCATTTTGTTCAGCAAGATATGTTAAATATGCATTGTCATTGACAACAAACATACATAAAATTATTTCATCGCTTACCATTCCAAAAACTTCAGGCCCCTAGCAGAAACTTCTTCTATCTTCTCTCTGACGTCGGGTTTCCACAAAATGTCTTCCTCACTTTCAATCTAAACAGATTTCATATTAAGCATGAATCTTGTTCGACCATATTATTCTATTTATCCCCTGGCAACCAGTGTGCATCAGAACAAACTTGATAGTTAAAATAAACACTTACAAATGAAAAATCAATTGCTGGAAACATATTCCGGTACTCGCTGATGGCTCTTCTCTTATCACAAGGATGAACTCCCTGTATTAGAAAAATAAAGCATTATATTTAATATTATTTTTATAGCTAAAGAATTTAAAACGATACGCGGGAGGTATTTCAATGTTTTTTTCCCTCCTCGCCTTAATTTAATCTTGTCGCTATAGTTACAACTTCACTGGCCACATACATAGATACTGAAACAAGTAACCTCTATTAATTGTTTGGTGAAACGGATTGAAAAAGTTTATAAAGGGTAAACAGCACATTATAAAATAATTCAAAGAAGCCATACCACTACATACTACAAAGAACCAACCAACTTTGGACAGTTCAAAAATTCAGGAGACCTTGTTGAAGATGTCATAATCAGACGTAACATAACAACAAACAGTACTGGGAAATGTCTGGACTAGCAAGTATAACCTTTTAGAGCCATTTTAAACTCTCAGAAAGCTTATATAATGATTTGAAGTTATTCAGTGAGCGAACAAAAAAAGATGAGACAGACAGACACATTTTCATCAATTTCCTTGAGCAGTGTTAAAGCTTGAGATGACGGTCAATGGTCCAGAAGCCACATTGTAAACTCAGGTGGTTGATCTGTATTTTCCAGATTTTAGGAACTACCCGAATTTGAGAAACCAAGGGAATGATTTAAATCAGTTTATTCAATCACCCAAACTGCAAAGCAAGACAATACTTATCATGAATTGCAATAGTAACATACTATTTGCTCTCGGCAAAGCTCCACTGCTATAAATGGAGGGCAGTTCAGACTAGAAACTGCAAGATGATCACTGTGTCCGACATTTTCCATCATAAGAGGTTGTTCACTAATCCCATCAGTGTATACTTCACCACCAAAGACTCCAACTGCTGTTTGCATGGTCCTGTAATGTAATAATTAGCAATTTCAATTCACAATAGCTCCAAAACAGAAGGATTCTATTTTCTTACTAAATGAAAGACATTTAAAAAAGATTTCTTCACACCATCAATATATCATATCAACTAGGTCAAGTTCTATCTCAACATCAATAATTAAACTAAAGAATCCACACATAAAACATAAAAGATATGCCTGATATTGTTTCCATCTTCTCTTAAATTTGAAGAGATATTAGAAGTCCCTTCCTAGTGTTATAATGATTTAAACGAAAGCAGAACATGAAGACATTACAATAACAGGAGTAGAGAATAAAAAACACAGGCACCAATATAATAGATCAGCAGACACGATATGTTGCAATTCAAAAACTAATGTCAGATAGTTTCCCTAATTATCCCAATATTTGTGTTCTATTGGTTTCAAGTCAGGCGGCAGAAGAAAACATAACAACCGGTTCATACATGACCAATCATAAAAAAATTTAAGTTTTCACTAACTATATCCTAATATTCAGTCATTCTGGCCAACTTCTGGTGTTATATCCACAGTTGTCTGATGCAGCATAGTCCCTGCTTTGTGAAGGACCTTTTACACATTTCATAAGTATGTTTATATAAAACAACAGATAAAATACACTCATAGTTAGACATGGCTCATATTGCAAACTTGTTCAGTTCAGATGTACAATTTTAGCAATACAGTAAAAAAAAATAACAGAATCAAAGTGAAAGTGATGTGTCTCAGAAAAATTCCAAATAACAACTGAGTTATACCTTAACAATGGGGAAACCACAACAAGTTCGATAGTTTTCGAAAGTCCAGATGCCTTCACATGTTTTCGCAGATTATCAACCTGTCAGAGCCACAAAGCACAATCATTCCACCATGACGTTTAACAACCAAAAATTGACCAGGGAAAGAACTAAGTAGATGTAGATCTATCATACAACAACATTGATATTGACTCATTGTTTCCTTGATAAGAAATCACTGAAAGGAATTCTGCAAAACATAAAAACCAACCAGAAATACTCAAAAACATGACATTAAATAAATCTGCCTAGCAAGTACCTGGTTCCACCCAAGAGGGGTTAGGTGTGCATCAAAATAATCGTAAGACATGTATTCATCATGGTTCTTCTCTCCTGCAACATTATGAACTCCCTGAGCATGCCTAACCTGTGTACAAATTTTTACAAGACATTAATACCATAGAAAGTGATGCAAATGATGAATGATCTCAAGAAGAGTAAAAACTGCACAACAGATAAGGATATTTTCAATTTAAGGGTCATACCATTTGATCTTATTTTACTTTATTTTGGTCCCTTCTTACCACATCATTTTTAAAATATTTTTTTGAAAATTTAGTTTCAATGCAATGATTTTATAAGATTTATACTTTTAAAAAAATTTACGTACACTTTAAACATGTACAATCTGTCCACCGTGAAAAGCATTTTTTATTCATTTCTCAGGACCTTCTCATGTCATGTTAGTATGCTTCAACATGAATTTCTTATAAGACCAATATTTTAAACTTAATATTATGACTATTACTCTTGCATTGAAGATGTTCTAATTTCTGTGATGAAATACTAAGTTTAAGGAATTTAGTCCGAATAAACTGAATTTCACGCACTCATCCTTTTTTTTTAAAGATCATCACAATGTATTAGTGAGGAAAAGCAATAAAGAACTGGAACGAGTCAGTTGTTTTGACTGGAAAATCTGCGTCAGTGATTCGAATAACTTAGAAAGAGAAGGAATGAAACTTCAGTGATGAAGAGCCCGTTCAAAACTGATGACTGAAAACTAATTTGAACCACTATGTTTTAATTGTTTTAGTTATTTAAAATTATTTTTTGACAGATAAAGCATGTATGCGACATGTATGACTTCATCTTATTAGGCCCTTTATGAAATAAACGGGTAAACCATAAGCCAGTACCTTCACTTCATTTTTAAGAAATTGAGAGAAACAAATATGATTCAAGGATAAAATTCAACAAACCAGGTGAACAGTTTTGCAACGGTGCAAAGGATAGAGAATTTGACCTGCAGCACTATCCATACCTGCAGTTACATAAAAAGAAAAGAAAACAACATAAAAGAGTTACCAAAAGAGGTTTCACCAGGCCGGATTTATAAAATACTAAGCTATACACCCTTGTGAATAGATAACCTAAACAGAGAAACCAATCGCAAGAATCAAGCACGGAAAAGTTTTGATTAGTCAGCTTTTGTCAGAAAAGCTAAGATACAAAGCAGCAAAAAGTTTTAATTTGCTAACCTGAATTCCCAAAAGTTGCAAGCTAACACAACAGCATATAAGGGAAAAGGACTTAAAAGCATAAGTTCTTTTCTAGCTAAAGAAAAATATATGGTTTTTATTCTTAGATCTCAACAGTGCAACCAACCTCAAGTGTTGAAATGTACCTTTTCTTTATTTCTTTATGTAATTAAAAAATTGAAAGCAAGAGAGATCAAATCGAAGACCACTTAGTCAAGAAGGGTGAAGACGCATCTCTAACAGTAAAAGAATAACAACAAAAGTTAAGTCGGCTAAAAACATAATATCATATTATAATGCTATTAACTTCGTTAAAAATCAAATTCTCGTAAATATGATCATAAATCCTTTTAATAATTTCCTAAATGTACGTCCTTCCTCTCCATCCCTACTACACAGGACAGAATTGTGCGATCCACACTGCTCACCGGTGCCTCTTGTAAGAACGTTCTTCGCAGTAAAAGAATATGATAAAAAATAACAATTTGTAGAAAATCTGCACGCTCAAGGATCGCTACAGAATGAACGGATAGACTTAAAAACCGAATCTAATTCTACTCCGCGAGATCTCAAAAATCGGAAACCAGTACTAGAATTTTGGAATTTGGAATCCGAATCAAACAGTAGCTAATAAAATTATTCTAGACGCACATGCATTAACGTGTTCAGCAAGCTTTTTGATCCGACGGAGGAACATTTCCTAGAACAAGTAGCCAACAATTTCTGGTGCGAGCAAGAAAACGAAGTTGGATTGAAGGAATAGAAATCGAATAATAACACATGAAAGAAAACGATGACAATAACACCGTCGGCATTTGACGTACCAGCAGAAGAATCACGCGACGCAAGAAGAGAGTGTTTCGACTGCAAGGAAACGGAAGCAAAAAGCAGAGGAAGCGTGAAGAATTTTGATACAAAATGTTTTTTTTTGACAATCATGCTCCACTCTAGAACCTTCTGATTTGATACCAGTGAGAACGAAGATGAAGCGAAAAATCTAACTTTCTTTTATTTTATTTTTCTAATTACTTCTTTTACTTTTTAATAATAATTTTTTTTATAATTTTAAATTATTTAACTTTGACGGTTGGTTGGTAGTTAACACTGTAGACTTATAGCGTTATTCCCTGGATATCTTCAGCATATTCCAAACCAGTGTCTTTCAAATTGAAAATTTGTGTCAGTGTGGTAATAATATTAAATATTACATTTTAAGTAAAATAAATTCTTAATCTTATAGTTTCTTAGCATCGATTTTCAAGACTACTTTAAAACGGTTGAAAATTAAATTACTAATATTATTATGATTTTATATTTCGAATGTAATAATGTTTTTTTTTTCAATAAAAAACTGTCTATTTTGTTACATTCTCTTCTTCAACTTCTACTACAGACATAATGGATTCTTTTTCTGACATAGCACAGAAGTTTTAAAAACAATCACAGTTAAAGAAAAACAATTTTTTTAGGTCTTAATTTAATTCGGAAAGTCAAAATTTGACTACCAACTCTACTGATCCTTGAAAACTCGATTATATCCGTATTCTAGCATAATTATATATTTTTACTTTTTTTATAAATAAAAATATATAAAAATAAATAAATAAATAAATAATTAAAAATATTTTAAAATTGAAATATTAAATTTTAATAATTTGTTTACTATAATTAATTGATCAAAATTATATTTATTCTTATGTTTCATCAACATTTTAAAATTTAACAAATAAATTTAAATTAATAAAATAAATTTTAAGATAATTGTAATTTTTTAAATTATAAATTTTTGTTAAATTATTTATTAACTTATTCAACTCTGATGAATTTTGTTGATAAAAATAAAAATTTATTGCTATATTTTGAGTTTTGTTTTATAATGACATTTGTATTTAAAAATTTAGTTTTTATTATCATTAAAATATTTAAAAAGTAAATATGAACATGAAATTTTAATTATTTACTAAATTCGTTAATTTGAAGTGTGTATATATATATATATATATATATATATGTATGTATGTATGTATGTATGTATTAAAATAACTTGACATGATTGTTGTAAAAAATAGTTTTTTTTTTAATTTTTGTGTTGAAAAATATGAATTTTAATATAACGAATTTAGTGATTTAGATATAATTGATTTATTAAGTTATTTAATTGTGAGAAATTTTATTAATAAGAAAATGAAAATTTAGGTAATAATTTAAATTCATTATTTAAGTTAATATTATAAATATAAATATAATTCTAAATGAAAATTAAATTGTAAACAAGAAAAATGAAAAACAACATTTAAAATAAAATTGGAGGTTAACATTAGAGGTAATTCTAAACTAAACTAACATGGTCTCTAATTTGAGTTAAATGCATCACTCATATAATTTTATTAATAGATTTTGAAAATATAATATGTAATTTAATAATTGTAATAAAAATTAACTTCAAAAAAAAAAATAAATAAATAAATAAATAAATAAATATATATATATATATATATATATATATATATATATATATATATATATATATATATATATATATATATAGATAGATAGATATCATATATATGGACACCATTTTCTATCATTTTGATTTTGATTGATGAAAATACAATTTGTTGAAGTCTCTTCCTTCATAATTTTTATTACAAATTCTTTACTTTCATTTTGTCAATGTGTAGTCTTAAGGGATTGTAAAATTTTAGCGAGAAACACTTTCAAAGTAATCTACTTCATGGTTTTTTTATTATTATTTCACAATTAGAATAGACATGCAATAAAGAAATTTGAGAAATTATGATGTTGGTGAAGTCAAATTTCTCCATTCTTTGATTATATGAAGAAGTAAAACATGTATATGTATGTTAGTTGTATATGTTAATTTTACTTTGGATTATGAAATTTATCGATGAAACATGTGTTTGTTTTAAATTTACTTCCTTTCAAAATGAATAGGCCAAATGTTGTTGAGTATGAATGTTGTATAGGACAACGAAAATATGAAAACACATTTACCAAGAAACAATGATAAGTATGACCTATGAGGGAATAATAACATCACGTGCCTTGGTGAATGATTCCTCACACATTAATAGTAACATTGTGTGGTCCTATAAATCTGATAAATAACATCGTTACAAATAATGTGTTTTAGTTTGTTGATGTTGTTTGAATTTCCTTCAATGATTTATTACCCTTTCCTTGGATAATACATGTGAGCAATAAGATCAAAGTTTTACTTGCCAACACATTTGTTGGAGCAAGTTTTAGGACAATGTGTAAATATTAGGTTGAATAGTTTGTGTGGACCACATAACTTGGGATATGTGCAATGCATATTTGCACTAAATAACGAGTTTCTAATTAAATATAATTGAAGTAAATATCAGAAGATGATTAATGTATGCAATTTTATCATAAACAAAGAGATTAAATTATTTTAACATTTTTTTAATTGGATGTGCATTAATGTCTAAGATTTATATAATATGAGTAAATTTGGAAAGACTAGCTAGTCTTTATAATGATGTTTAGTTCTACAATAAGGTTGACGCCTATTATGTCCTAGATTTCTACACGGGGGTTGTTATTGTTGAACAAAGTGGTGTTCAATGTTTTGAAGAATCCAAATCCTTTGAAGGATGATGAAGCCTCTGCTTTGCTTGATGCTGCTGTGCTAGTTTAAGCTTTGCTCTGGGGTAGTTTAATGTTGTAATCAACCCTTAGATTAAATCTCAAAGCAATTAGCATCTCAATTTTAACAAAGCAAAATGTTTTTTAAACTAAGTTGAAACAACCAATTGTTTTGTCGAAACAACCGATTGTTTACACTTAGGTGTTTTGAGAAAGTTTGAAAACTGTTTTTTGAATGGTGAATTTTGTTAAGTAACAAAACAACCGATTGATTCGAGGAAACAATCGATTGTTTGTTTTGAAACTATAACAGAAAAACTGTTTTCTTTTACTGAGCTTTAAATGCTTTAACTGAATACGCTCCAGTCATTAAATGCTTTGACCAATCTATTTTAAATGCAATTAAGAGTTTGTTAAGATTTGATAACAAACTATATTCTTAGATATATTCTGAAAAACTGTTTTTAAGTTTTAAGAATCTTGAAACAAAGTTTTGATCTAAGAGTTTTTCAAAGAGTTCTGAGATTGCTTAAGAGTTGGGAGATTGATCAAGGTGCTGAATAGGATTCTACTTGTATTGATTTCAGATATTCATCTGTAACAAGTGTAATCTTTGTAAACTGCTGAACAATTCGTGTGTGTGTTTTGCTGAGATTGGCTGTGTGTTCTTGAGGTGTTCAAGATCAGCAATCTTAGTGTTGGCCAAGGAGAGTGTGTTTCTTGAGGTGTTTAAGGTCATTCTCTTGGTTGTGGTGTAAGTGATCAAGTGGTGATTGCTTAGTGGATATCCTCAGGGTTTCTGAGAAGACTGGATGTAGCTCTTGTTTGGAGTGAACCAGTATAAACAACTGTGTACAATCTCTCTATCCCTAACTCTTTAATTTCAGTTTGTTTGTTGTTTGCTGGTATAAATAACCGATTGTTTCGAAGAAACAACTGATTGTTTTTTTCTAATATTACAGTTTTGCTTGCTGTTTTGGCTAACTGAATTGCTAAATCAATTGGTTTCTGAAATAAGTTCATTCTAGCTTTGAAAAGTTTGCGAAAACCCCTTTAAACAATTCACCCCCCTCTAGTTTAAAGCCATCTTTTCTAACAATTGGCATCAAGAGCTTGGTTCTTGAAAGTCATTCAAGTTGATCCTAAAATCTTTCAAAATGGCTGATAGACTACCGTTTGGGGAAGGTGCCTCAATAAACAGACCACCCTTGTTTTGTGGTTTGAATTACCAGTTTTGGAAAGTTAGAATGAAAATATTTATGGAATCTCTTGACAAAGGAATTTGGGATGCAATTGAAAATGACCCTTTTATCCCAACGTTTGAAAAAGATGGTTCTGTCATTGAGAAGCCATGGTCTCAATGGACTGATGCAGAAAGTAAAAAGGCCAAATTCGATTGCATTGCCAAAAATATTATAACCTCTGGTTTAAATTCTGATGAGTTTTTCAGGGTGTCACAATGCAAATCATCAAAAGAAATGTGGGATACTTTGGGAGTCACTCAAGAAGGAACAAATGAGGTGAAAAGAGCTAGAAAGCATGCTCTCATCCAAGAGTATGAGATGTTCAGAATGCTTAAAGGTGAAACCATAGCTGAAGTGCAGAAAAGGTTTACACACATCATCAATCACCTTATGAGCCTAGACAAGACGTTTGATAAAGAAGAGCTGAACATCAAGATCTTGAAATGTCTTGATAGAGCATGGCAACCAAAGGTAACTGCTATTTCCGAATCTAAAGATCTAACATCATTAAGTGTTGCCTCTTTGTTTGGAAAGCTTAGGGAACATGAGCTAGAGATGAATAGACTCAATGTTCAAGAGAGTGAAGATAAGCACACAAGGAGCATAGCCTTGAAAGCATCCAAACATAAGGGAAAGCAAGATTCAAGTGATGATAGTGATGAGGAAAATCTTAGTTTGCTGTCAAGAAAATTCAGCAAATTCCTAAAAAGAAACCGCAACAAAGACAACAACAAGGATAGGTATGGAAACAAGAAACCCAATGAATTTAATTCAAATAACTATACTTGTTTTGGTTGTGGTGAGCAAGGTCACATAAAGGCAAATTGTCCCAACAAGAGCAAAGAGAAAAAGACAAGCTACAAGGAGAAGAAAGGCAAGACAAAAAGAGCCTACATAGCTTGGGATGAAAATGAGGTGTCATCATCAAGTTCTTCATCAAGTGAAGATGAAAAAGCCAACATATGCTTAGTTGCTGAGGATGATGATGATGATTCTTGCAGTTCAAGTGAGGTAAGTTCATGTGCTTCCTTAAATGAACAAAACTATAGTGAATTGCTTGAAGCTTTTCAAGAAACACATGATGAAGCTAATAGATTGGTTCTTTCAAACAACCGATTGAAAGATCTTAACAATGGGCTTGAAAAGAAAGTTAAATCACTTGAAGAGGAACTGAGAAAAGCAAAAACTGATTTTGAAAAATTGGAAAATCATTTGAAAAATGCCTCTTGCAAGTGTGATACTCTCAAATGCACAAATTGTGAAAATCTTGAGAAAAAGGTTCACTATCTTGTTGAAACTGTGGACAAGCTTTCAAAGGGAAAGTCAAACTTTGAGAATGTCCTAGCATCTCAAAGCTGTGTTTTTGGAAAGGCTGGTTTAGGCTTCAATCCACAGAACAAGCAAGATAGGTTTTCAAAAAGCTTTTTAAGAAAATCTGAAAAACAACCGATTGTTAAGACGAAACAACCGGTTGTTACATGCTTTTACTGCATGAAGAAATGCCACTCTGTTAGATTCTGCAAAATTAGAAAATATTATGTTCCTAAAGGTTTTATGAAATGGATTCCTAAGGGATGTGATGTTTCTAACAACAAAGAAAAGCCAAATGGACCCAAATTTGTAAGGGGACCAAATCTTGCAACTTGAATTTGTTTATGCAGGAAAAATGAAGAGAAAAGGAAGAATTGAGCCTTCTGATCAAGCTGTTGAAGAAAAAGGCAGTCATTGAAGCTGAATCAATGCTATGCAAAAGGTCAAAAAAGTGAAAAGAAGTTTTCTTGATCAACAAGCAATTGACTCATTGAAGAAACAACACAAGAATAAGACCTTCCTTTTTATCTGCTCTCAATTTCTGTTTCAAAGTTCTTTCTTATGATTAATTGTCTTTCAATCAATGTCATGTATTTTAATCTGTTTCTGTTTATGGTTAAAAATTACAAAATCAAGTTTTTAACTGCTGCAGAAAAACAACCGATTGGTTCTTCGAAACAACCGATTGTTTTGAGTCTGACAGCACTGTGAAGAAATTGATTTAACTGCTTTTTGAATTTCTAGCCGTTGCAGATATTTTTCAAAGGGAGAATCTTGGTCAAAGGTTCTGTGTTGAAAGCTGATCACGTTCAGAAAGGATTTACAACAGTCATAAAGGAATATATTCCAAAATCTTGGAAATTCAAGAGCCTTAATGACTAGTCAAAGATCACATGTGAAGACCATGTGATTTTAAGCTTTTTCTGACATTTTCAGTGCAGAACAGAGTCAAGTCCTCTCTCTGAAAAATCAGGTACCCATTGAATGAAATTAAATTCAAATTGATTCTCTTTCTACTATAAAATCAGGTGCAGATTTCTTTCATCAAGAACAACCAATTGCAACATCTCTTGCAACATCTCTTACACCATCTCTTGCAAAATTTTCTGTGAAGTGAGTTTTCGTCTCTGCTGTCATGGAATCAACCCCTCCCACCTCTAAAAGAGTCAAAACCAGAGCTGTAAGATCTGGAGGAAGGCTTGAAAGCTGGTTTTCTGGTGACACCGATCTCATTGAGAAGTATAGATATGAAACAAGTGTCAAGAAGATAAACAACCCCAAGGTTGTGTGCTTTGATTGGCTGAAAAGTCAAAAGCTTGACAATGTGAGGAGGCTTCTCAAGGACCAATCACTCAGAAAGTTTCTGGAGCTCAAAGGGAACATATATCCAGATTTGGTGAGGGTTTTCTACACCAACTTGAAGTTTGAGGGAAACAACTTAGTCTCTCATGTGAAAGGTGTGGAGATGGAGATAACCCATGAGGTTTGGGCAGCTGTTGCTGGGCTTAAGTTCTCTGGATTAAGAATCAATAAAGGAAACCTTGGTGTGGTGGAAGATTTCAACAAAATCCAGTTCTACAAAAGTTGCTTGAAGAACAATCAATCTCAAGTTAGCACATGCTCGGTTGGAGGTTTGAAGCTTGATGAGAGGTTGCTTGCTCTCATTGTAACTTGGATTCTAACTCCAAGGGGGAGTAACCACTCTGTGTTGACTGAAGAAGATCTGGTTTACATCTTCTGCATCACCAAGAAAGTGAAGATCAATTGGATTCACATAATCAAAGAACATATGCAAAAAGCCATGAGGTTAGGCGATTACCACTATCCCTATGCTGTTTTAATATCTAAGTTTCTACTCTATTTTGAAGTTAATCTTGAAGATGAAACTTCTGAGCTGGTCGAGTCAACTCAAGAGTTGAACAATGGATCACTCAGCAAGATGGGCTTTACAAAAATAGGTGGAAAATGGATAAGTAAGGATGGTGATCATGGCGCATCATCTAGTGGTGCTGCTCATCTTGAACAAGATGAACCTGCTGACATGTATGTTCAACATGAAGATCCAGCTGAAGATTTTCAAGATGCAGGTCCTAGTGCTGATGCTCAACATCAAGGAGAAAGAATGCAAACCATGTCTCCTTTTGAAAGACTCATGGTGAATAGGCTAGATACCTTTGCTGAAAATCAAAGGAGCCTTCATGATCTGTGTGTTAGTAACTTTCAGAGGATTGACACCAGGTTTGACAACATGGATGCAAGGTTTATGACTCTAGATGAACAGATTGAAGCTGTCCAGAATCAAATCTTTGATCTTCAGTTTGCTGATGAAGAAGATTGAAAGAAAAACAACCGATTGGTCATCAAAACAATCGATTGTTTTTGGCTGTTCTCTTTTCTGGTTTTAAAATTTCTTTCCTTCTGCTGTTGCTGGTTTATTCTGATGTAATGGGAACAATGTTTTTTTTTTATCTCTTATCTTTGTCTATTTGTGAAGACAAATAGGGGGAGATATATGCTGTGTTTCCAATGTGTTTTAAGTTTCTATTTTTCAAGTTGTTAAAAACAATTTGGGTGATATTATTTGGTTCTGATATTAGATGTTTTAAGCTTTAATTGTTTATCTGTATACTAACAGAATATCAGAAGTTCAATGTATTGCTCAAAGTTCTATTGCAGGAATTGCTTCAGATTTAATCAAAGAACAACACAAGCATCAAGGATTTGTCTTCATCAAATAGGGGGAGATTGTTGAACCAAGTGGTGTTCAATGTTTTGAAAAATCCAAATCCTTTGAAGGATGATGAAGCCTCTGCTTTGCTTGATGCTGTTGTGCTGGTTTAAGCTTTGTTCTGGGGTAGTTTAATGTTGTAATCAACCCTTAGATTAAATCTCAAAACAATTAGCATCTCAATTTTAACAAAGAAAAATGTTTTTTAAACTAAGTTGAAACAACCGATTGTTTTGTCGAAACAACCGATTGTTTACACTTAGGTGTTTTGAGAAAGTTTGAAAACTGTTTTTTGAATGGTGAATTTTGTTAAGTAACAAAACAACCGATTGATTCGAGGAAAAAATCGATTGTTTGTTTTGAAACCATAACAGAAAAATTGTTTTCTTTGACTGAGCTTTAAATGCTTTAACTGAATACGCTCCAATCATTAAATGCTTTGACCAATCTATTTTAAATGAAATTAAAAGTTTGTTAAGATTTGATAACAAACTATATTCTTAGATATATTCTGAAAAACTATTTTTAAGTTTTAAGAATCTTGAAACAAAGTTTTGATCTAAGATTTTTTCAAAGAGTTCTGAGATTGCTTAAGAGTTGAGAGATTGATCAAGGTGCTGAATAGGATTCTATTTGTATTGATTTCATATATTCATCTGTAACAAGTGTAATCTTTGTAAACTGCTGAACAATTCTTGTGTGTTTTGCTGAGATTGGCTGTGTGTTCTTGAGGTGTTCAAGATCAGCAATCTTAGTGTTGGCCAAGGAGAGTGTGTTTCTTGAGGTGTTCAAGGTCATTCTCTTGGTTGTGGTGTAAGTGATCAAGTGGTGATTGCTTAGTGGATATCCTTAGGGTTCTAAGAAAACTGGATGTAGCTCTTGTTTGAAGTGAACCAGTATAAACAACTGTGTACAATCTCTCTATCCCTAACTCTTTAATTTCAGTTTGTTTGTTGTTTGCTGGTATAAACAACTGATTGTTTCGAAGAAACAACCGATTGTTTTTTTCTAGTATTACAGTTTTGCTTGCTGTTTTGGCTAACTGAATTGCTAAATCAATTGGTTTCTGGAATAAGTTCATTCTAGCTTTGAAAAGTTTGCGAAAACCCCTTTAAACAATTCACCCCCCCTCTAGTTTAAAGCCATCTTTTCTAACAGTTATTTGGAGGGTTCCCTCTACACACCCATCTCAAATGTATCTTTTGTAGTTTCTGGAAAAATTTAGTGGTAGTAAGTCATATCATGGTTATGTGCATGCAATGAACTGCCAACTTTTTGTTAAATATCTCCACGGTACAAGGTTTGGATGTATGCACGAGCTAAAATTTGGCATTCAAAGAACTATAACCAAATCAATTTGACATCAAAACTTTTGTAGTTAATGTAAACGAGTGTCATTTAACATTTTTCGTCAAAGACCATAGGTTTTTATTATAAAACCACAAATATTTATTTGTTGATGTGGGAGGCTATTGTGGTGGCACCTCCTGCAACAAAGTTGATGTGTCAACCTTATAAAATTTGCATAAGGTTTGTAAATCTTAAACTAATTGTAGCATAAATAAAAAATAAATGAAATCATCATGTATTATTCCATGTATTCATGTGCATGAAAAAAAGGGTCTCTACGTTGGTTGATCATTTAAAAATTGTTTAGGCTTATTGTTCCATACGTCAATCCATTTAGCTATGTAAGACAAATTCATTGGCTTTTCTATACATCTCAAATTTGTGCAACTTATCCATATATTAGAAGGGGTGAGCTGCATCATGAAATAAACCAAAATTCAATTTCACCATGTCATTATGGTGTTATTCCATAAATAAAAAACAAAACTAAAATTGTGGTTACCGTCCAAAGTTGAGCATCCCTAAAAAGTCTTTGTGGAATTTCTCTTTGTATTCTTTATTGAGAGTCCATAAAAACTATGAGAAATAGTGTTGTATTAATCAATTCAATGTCAATCATGTACATAATAAAATTTGAAAATGGAATGTAACTTTAGATTTGGTACTTGATCTACATGGATGTGATTAATTATTCTTTTTTACCCCTCACAAAATCTTTATGAGACATGCTAGTGAAATTTTACATTTTCCCCCACTTCATCTACAAACTAGTGGGTGTGTTGTTTAACATGATGATATTGGTGCAATGTACAACATATAGTGTCACCCTTATTATTGCAACAATGAGCTACAATCATCCATGGTTTTGAGTTTTGAGTTTGTATTTTGAACATTTCCATGTACAATACAACAAAAGATTTAGAGCTCTAACTGTAACCCCTAACATGTGGAAGATCACCCAACAATTTACACTTGGTAAAATTAGTTTCCTAACTTTTCAAATATTAAAATGCCTCCAGTCAAACCTGAGATGTATGCTCTATAATGAGTTTGAAGTTGTTTTTCCAATGGTTCCTTAGGGAGTGCCAACATGTTATCTATAAGTCATTTCAATTGATTGTAGATTTAGGTAATGTCTCTCTTTTTACATTAGAGCTATGTGAATTTATTTCTTACACATTTCATCTTAGTGCATTGATCGACAACCAACAACTTCGAATTCAAGTTCAATTGTGCACTTACAAGTTAGAAAATGAAATGTGTTCATCTCCAGTTTTCATGTCTCAACCAAAGGAATAATCAAGCTATGACCAACCTTTAAATGTATTATTACAAGAAATTACTTAATTTTAGATGGTCACAATTCACTAGTCAACATGAAAAATCTATCCGTAAACAAGTTTTTTTTTTCTTTCTATAAATTACCAACAGACAAAAATTCGTTGATTATTTTCTTATGGTTAACATTACTAACAAAAAATATACATTCATAAGTAATTATTGATGAAACTGCCCATAAAAATCATTGTAAATAATTATCGATGAGTAGCTCTTTGTACAAAATGACGAAGAATATATTTGTAAAAACTTGTCAATTGATATATGTTATGAAAATTATCAGCTAACATATATATATAAAAAAAGCATATTGAGAAGATTTGCATATGTAAAATGAATTTACCTACGAATACATTTACAAAAGATACATTTAAAAGTTATTGAGTGAGATATCATTTGCTAATATTCATACTTTTGTTTTTTTATCTAGATACCTGATAAAAATTTCCATTTTGTAATTATTTTTTCAGAAAAATCAATATCTCTTATTAAGATTAATAAATAAATAATAAATAATCTTGGTAATAATATTCAAAGTAATAAAAATATCAACAATACATTAAATATCCAACATAACTTCTTCCATTATTGCAATATTATAAAGTCAAAATCATATGAAATAATACTTAAATTTAAATTCCAAACAATTTTAAAAATAACTACATTTAAACAACACAAAACCTAAAGTAATAAAAGTTTGAAATATACAAAGTGTTAATAATGAAAATATGAAAAAAATAAATAAAAGTAATGAGTGTAATTTTTAATGTATCTAATAGTTATTATAAATGAGAATGTTGATATAGGTTCTCCTTTTGTTGGTTGTGGTGTTTTTATTCTTGGTCATTATTCATATAATTTTGTTGTTGTTGAATTAAGGTTCATGCATTAGGTGGAATGAATTGCATAACTACATCAACAAAAAGATACAATTTGAGTCTTAATCATTCATTGTCCTCCTTTGTTAAGTGAATTTCCTCCTCACTTGTAGAAAGTTGTTATTAGAATTGGTTAATCTCTTCAAAAGAAAAAAAAAAAACATTTTTCCATCATCCATCTTCTCACCGAGAAACTTTATCACCTGTAACATCATCTGCTCCCGTGTAAAATACACGATCATCACAGATCAAAGAAAAACAACCACAAAACAAAACAAAGGGTAAGCTAGGTATTTTTAAAACTTATAATATAAATATAATTTTAAAATCCACATAAATCCATCATTTCTCATGCATTTCACATAACCATCAAGTCTTTATCAAAAATTTCAATATTCATCTTTCTAATGTTAGACTTCTACTGACTCATAACACATAGACACTTGACTATACTTTCGAAAGACTCGTGCGTTGACTTAGACTCAAAGATTTGCACCTGTCATACTACATCACTGTGAAATCCACACAACTATGCGCATAAATAATCTCAATATCATCTCTCTCCTAGTATGACAGGGTTAACTCATATAACAGGTTAAGTTAGTTATCTTTCAAACAACTTACCCATTCATATGAATCTCCTTCGACTCTCACCACTTGAATAACTTCATCTATATGATTCCATTATCTCAGTAGAGTCAGGATATCTCCTTCTAGACGAATCCCTAGTCAATGCACATCCTAAACAATCTTAACAGGATATTTTCTTTCCTAAAAATACTATATCTTGATTAAAATTCATACTCTGAATAACCTTACAAAAATCCAACATCAAAGAGTCAAATCATACATAATTTTAGAATTTCCAAAACATACCACAATTCATCTACTAATCATATAAATGTCTAATTAAAGAGATTTTCAATTAAATATACATGAAATAAAAGTCTATATAATTTATAACTATACAAAAAGAAATAAACCAACCTTGTAAAAACAAATATATATAGAAAACAAATTTCATATTTTTTTAAATTTTTTTTAGAGAGCCTAGCTTGAGCTAGAATTTGCTAGCTTGAGCTAAAATCAACCCGATAGCACCCAAAATTTTAGCTTGAGCTAGAATTTGCTAGCTTGAGCTAAACTCAACCCGAAAGCACCCAAAATTTTAGCTTGAGCTACAATTTGGTAGTTTGAGCTAAACTCAACCCGAGAGCACCCAGAGTTTTAGCTTGAGCTAGAATTTGCTAGTCTGAGCTAAACTCAACCCGAGAGCACCCAGATTTTTTTTAGCTTGAGCTAGAATTTGCTAGCTTGAGCTAAACACAACCTGAGAGCACCCATAAATTTTAGCTTGAGCTAGAACTTGCTAGCTTGAGCGAAATATGCAGAAAAATTCTGCATAACTTAATATGCCTATTAGATTATAAATCAACATCTCATTCAATTCATAAATTATAAATCTACACATTACATTGACAGTTCCTGTTCAGCATGATACAATCACTCTCATTGAATCATTGAGCTATTATGTCCATCTATACATATATATGGTTTCTAATTCCAAAACCATTTACATCAAACAACCAATTCTCAATCACAACACTTTCAATTTCAATCAAACTACAATCTACTCAAAACAAGAAATCTTGCAACAAAATTTGGAATTTGTGACCACGTCACACTCACATTTAAATCTTCTAGCCTAGGGTTCTATTGAAAATTTTAAACTAGCTTCCCTTACCTGGACTTTAGCAGATGCTCACTAAGAGCTCCAAACCCACCAAAAGCTTAAGGATACCCTAACCAGCATCACAGAGTCCTGATCACAAATCTAACTATATCACTAGGACCTTGAGCTAACAGAGACTAATTTTGAAGTTAAAAACCTCACATGCAAACTTAGACTAAAAGACAACCTAACCAGATCAAAACTAATTCAAAGGAAAAGGAGCCAAGAATGAACTTACTCTATCTAAGATTTTGATCAGTCAATCTTGTAGAGTTCACTGTCAGGAGTCCAATGATGGACTCCGATCGTTGATTTGATGAGCGAGGAGGTCGAAATTTTAGAGAGAAGGCAGAGGAAAGGAAAATGAGTTTTTAGAGAGATGATGGTTCTTTTAAAATGAAACCTGAATAACTTAATTTATATTTATATAGCCTTTTCACTTTAATAATAAAATATTCAGGTGCCATTTTAATTGTACTATTTATACTCTAAGACTATTTTTCTCGGTCCTTACACATACTACATTTGTAGGTAGTTACATATGGACCATATCCCTAGATAATTATGTAAGAACTATATCCATATAATTACACTATATCTGTAGCTAAATCATCGTTAACTTATTATTCAATCTTCACAAATAAATATCAAACATCATCCCAACTTTTAACCAAAGACCAACCATTTCATTAGTTATGAACTCAAAGTATAGGAATCAAAGAACTGAAAAATGAAAAATAAAATAATTGCATAACAAAAAATGAAATCAATACTAAATTAGTCATAAATGCTTAGAAAGATACAACTAGCACTGAAGTCATGAGTGTTCAATAGAGCCAACAAGGGAGACGACAAAGGTTAAAGAAACAACATTTAGACGGGAAGGATCATTATAGTTCTCAGTGTTTGGTTTGTGTTTGAAGTTGGAGATTGACCCTCTTGCCTAGTAGGTGTTGGTGAAGAAGATGATGATTATGATGAGGGTGGAGAAGCATTGGCGATTGGGTTGGTGTTCAACCAAAACATTGACATTACTGAAAAAAAAAGTAATTATTTAGGTTTGTCATCTTTTGACATGAATTTGTTATCCTCAAATGTTGAACCATTGCCTTTATTTTTTTTTTGTCAATTCCTGAAATTAGAACACTAATTACTTTAATCATTGACCATAAACAAATCTTCATATTCACTAAATGTGCGCTAATAATGAAAAATAAATATTATGGTTAGATGTACTTAGATATTATGAGATATTGTTAGATATTACTATTTATATAATGGGCTTAGCCCATGTTTCTTTTCCTATATAAACATTAGCCCATATGTTTCTTTTCCTATATAAACATAACCTTACACAAGAGATTTATCATATTCTTTCTTATTCTTTCTTTTTCTTTAATAGTTGTTATTTAAGAGATATTTTGTCTCCCTAACTAGAAGCATCATTGACGGAGTCAAAAAGAAAAAAAATATAACAAATTTTGTCAAAAAGATACTGGAAGAAGAATTTACATGTTTAAGTAACTTTTCGCTAAATTACATTCAACTTACTTTAACCCCTAGGAGAAGTGGACTATCACACTTGCAAGCAATCAATTCATTAGGATAATGTAGACTTTTGAAAATAAGGACATAAATTCCTTCAAGATGCCTCATAAGTTCCAAAACAACCTAACCGAATGTAACAAAATATGCAACATAATTGAAAATGTACTTCAAGTTAAAATCATCCAAAACCATTATGACATTCACATGAGTATAAGAGAAACCTTAGATTGACATTCAATTTGTTTTTACTTTGAATCTGTTTAGCAAAACAAATAAAAAACATAATCAAAAAATCTTTTAGTTCCAAATAATATTTGATATCGAAAAAAAGACTATTTGAGATTTTTAAAATTTCAAACTTATTCTATTTCGAACAAATTTAGAAATATTCACAGTATATTCAACAAAATATTTACAAAACTTAATTTGAACAAATCTATTTAAGAAAAAAAATAGATTTTAGAAATATACGAAATTGAATACGAAACTCAAATAAATTAAGTGGGGAGAGAACAAATTCATGTTTTGGTTTTAGGAAACTGTTATTCTCAAATTTCAGAAATGTTGTTTTAAGTTTTAATTTAAACATTTATTATTCATTTGTATTATTACATTCCAAATTACGTTTAAATATCTTGTTTAACAAATATGTAGCACAAAACTATACTTATTTTTATTTTCATTCTCTTAATTTTTAAAATATTAAAGTTTAATAACATTAATTTTTTATGTTATTTTTATAATTACTTGTATTATTGCACCCCAAAATATAATTAAAAATATTTTTTAAATTTATATATAAAATAAACGTATATACACAACAAGTTTATATTCTTTTAATTATTGTTCATTTTCGTTGCATTTAAATCTTTTGTTCCAATTAATAAACCATAAAATTTTATTTAAATCAGTGGACACTTATATTGCTATTTTTTTCTACGGAAGTATTGTTATTGTTTATTCTAACAATATATATTTTCTATTAGAGCTTTAATAAATATCTAAATTAAATACTAACCATATATATATATATATAAAGTTTCAATAATTAAAATGGATAATTTTTAATTTTATTCAGTTTTAATTTTTCTCGCGTTTGATAAAATTATTAATTTTCTAGATAAAATGACCTGGGTTTTACAGCAAGAGTGCTGCTGGGGGAATGAGTGCCCAAAATTCAATGGGAATTTGGAGAGTAGTGGCGCCGATTGGAAGAAGTCCACGATTGAAAGTATCATAAAATTGGCCTTTTTATTGGTAACCTCCTTTTCATTTTTTTTATCGATAATGAATAAATAAAATTAAAAGATACTTCAGGGATAACTAACCTCCTTTTCGTTGTTAATTTTTTTTTTGTTATTCTCATATTATATTTTGAATTATATAATTTAAAAATTTGAAATATATTTTTGAAAAATAGTATTTCAGATTTTATAATCTAGAAGTCTGAATTTAAGATTAACTTTCGAATATGCATTTGAGAAAAGACTTCTAGATTATATAATCCGAAAGCTAATCTTATATTAGAAAAAACTTTCAGATTATGTAATCCAGAAACAAATCATGTCTATAAAAAAATATTATAAATTATGTAATCCAGAAACTAATTACGAATTTGAAAAAAAAAATTTAGATTTCATAATCCAAAATATTAAAGTGAGAAATTTTAGAAATACCAAAAATTTATGAAGATGGGAGAAAAACATATTAAGCTGCAAGAAGAAAGAGACCTTTCTTTTTCATGGGCTTCAATTAGTTTGGGATTGCTTCCTGCATTTAATAATCTTTTACCAACACCCAATCAATTTTTAATTTCCAAAATTGCCCTTTATTAAGTAATTGAAAAATCGAAATTAGAAAATAAATTTTAAAAAAACGAGAATAAATTTTTGTGTTATGAAAATGAAATTCTAGAATAAAATTGAAAAAAAAATTAAAATATCATTTCAAAACAGTAATTCTAGAATAAAAAAAATGTATTAAAAAATAATAATTCAGAAACGTATTATAATAAAGGAATTCTAGAAATATATTCCAGAAAAAATTCTGAAAACATATTCTAGAAAAAAATTCCAAAAATTCAAAAAAATATTAAAAGAATTTAAATTTGAAAAATATATTCATAGATAGCAAATCCAAAATGTATTTTGATTCCGCCTCCCGTCTTACTTAAAATCTATTTTTTTTTGTTATTTTATATAAGATATAAGATATTGGGTGTAGGTTTAAAATTGGTGCTGGAAGCAGCCCAATTAATTTATGCACGATGTGCAATTTTGATTGTATTTTTTTTACCCTGATACTTTGACACTATAAACACAGTATACACATATACTTAACAAACAGATAAATTAATATTTTAATTATTTTCATTTTAATTTTTTTAATTAAAATATTATAATATTATTATAAAGGTTGTTGAATAGTGTTAATCACTGCACATGTCAATAAAACTTTTTCCTATTTTTTTTACCTTCCCTGAAATATGACAGGAAATAAGATTGAATGTTAACCTTTCTTGATCCAACTCTTTTAACGATATTAAAAAAAGAATTTAAACTAAAAATAATAAATTTAAAGTGATAATAATTTGTTAAGATGTATCTGAAACCGTCCAAAAGAGGAACATACCCTTTTTCGTCTTTTTCTGCAAATTTCATTTTCTGCCTTTCTCTCTCTCTAACTCCTTTCTCTACCTTTTCTTTTAATTTCTAAATTGTTTTTTCCTTTTCTTCTCACAAATACATCATACCAACTTAAAAAATAGCAACTAAAAGGTAGCTTGACTATAAAATATTTCTATCCAACCCTAATTTCATTTTAAGGTGAGTTTATTTTTACCCTAAAATCTTTCTATTCTTATTTTTTCATATATATATATATATGAGTATTTCAATGTTTTATTGTCAATTAAAAATATTATTATCTCAATTATTCATCTTTTAATTTATTTTTTGGTTGTTAAAAATTTCATGTATTTTCAAGTCTCTTTGTTGTTGTTAGTAACACGAATAATTGTCAAGGATTATTTTGAATTATAAGAAAAATTTTAATCTTAATTATAGAATGTTATTGGTATTGGAATTATTGAGATTTTGTCTTGGTATATTTGGATTAAATTAGTGTATATTGAATTTCAATGCTTTTGGTTTGGAATAGTGAGTTTGAATTATAGTAGCTATAACATGCAAAATGTGTATTAAATGTGTGCGAATGTGAATTTCAAACTCTTTTAAATGAGTGGAATAGTTGGTTTTAGTGATTTCTACACAATTTTATAATTTGATCAGACTATGAGATTTCAGTTAGTGAATTTCATCTATAGTGGGCGAAAATTTTCTTTCATACGAATTTTCATTATTGAATAATGATTTACCCAATAAATTTAAGGATTTTGTCCAATGGATCTCAACCTGAAAGCAATAGGATGATTTAAATCTAACTCAACAAATCTACTTTGTTTTGAAATGATATGTTATATTTGAGACATAATTTTTTTTTATATAATTGGGAATGTTTATGTATATCTGAAATTGATACACATGCGTTGAAATGAGATTACCAAGCTTGCATTTGAATAATTGTATGTAAGTGCATTAAATTAAGTATGATTTGGTGTCTAAGTATGGTGGGTGGAGGGGTTTAAAATCTCAAGGTCAGATTCGTAAGGAGTCGCTGTGGTGGAGGGACCTTAGGAAGGTATGGTTTTTAGAGGGGTGGGGTAATGATTTTGAAGGCAGAGGTCGGTGGGAAGTAGGAGACGGGAAAGAAATCAGGTTTTGGAAGGATAAATGGTTGGAAAACATCTCTCTGCTACATAAATTCCCTAGGCTCTTTTCAATCTCATTAGATACCGATTGTACTCTTTCACAAGTTGGGTTTTGGAATAATAATGTTTGGACGTGGAAGCTGCGATGGAGAAGGAATCTTTTTGAGTGGGAATCCAATTTAGTTGTTCTTTTGTTGCAGTTGTTGGATAACAAAAGGTTAACAAGAGAGGATGGAGTTAAACCCGATAAATGGATCTGGGGGAAAGTGGGTAACTTGGATTTTTCTTTGAATGCAGCTTATAAGTGTCTCATGGGGGAGATGTCTGCAGTGGATGATGATTTATTCGTGAATTTTTGGTCTCTAAAGACCTTACCTTCGACACATTTTATGGCTTGGAGGGTGATATGTAATGTCATTCCCATGAAGGACAATCTCTCGAGACGCGGCATAACTTTGTTGAGTGATCGGTGCCCTTTGTGTGGTGAGGAAGAAGAGTCGGTACGAAATATATTTTTTGAATGCAGAAATCTCTTGGAGAATTTGGGGTATGTGTCTAGAGTGGCTGGGGTTCACCTCGGTGCTACATCGTGACCCACAAATGAATTTTAGGATGTTCAAACCTATAGGCTCGAAACAGGCAGCTACCAGGTGCTGGGGGGGGGTATTTGGGTAGGTATTGTGAGTGAAATTTGGAACCATAGGAATAAGGTTGTGTTTGAGAATGGGCGGGTGGACCTAGTGGAGGTTTTTACTGTGGCACAAAGGAAGATCTGGTCTTGGGTCACAGTAAAAGAAAAATTGGCTGTTTTCTCATATTCTGACTGGTGTTTGGAACCTCTCTGTTGTATGAGGTATTTGAAAGACTGATTTTTTGTATTATTTCACTAACGTTTTGTTCCCTGTCCTGGTAGTCGTGGTGTGGTTTGTGCAGGTCTTATCGGTAAATCTTTTCTGGCAAGGTTGATTTGAGGCTTGGAAATGTATTGTTTGTTTGTGCAGGTTGTCTTGGCCTTTTCTTTTTGGCAGAGTAGGATGGTTGTTCTGAACTGCGATAAAGGAAGTGACTATTTGCATGATTATTGACTTGGTGTTGGAATTTTTATGGCGTTTAAGCTGAAGCAAAAGGATATGTGGTCTTTTTTGGTTATTGGTGTGGCCAGATTGGGAAGCTGTTAAGTGTCTTTTGCGGGTTTTTCTGGTGTACGCATCTTCCTTGTAGGATCGGGTTGTTGATGTTAGTAATTGTTTTTTTTTTGTACAACTCTGCCTGTCACAAAGATAGGATTAGTTGTTTAGACGTTATGTCGTGTTCTGGCTTTGCTGTGTTTGACGCTTGGGTTTGGTACTTCAACCTGTTGCCAAAAACTTTGTTTTAATAGCTAGATGTATTTAGTTGTTGGATGTATGTCCTTGATTGAGAGTATGACATATTTGGTGGGGTGAAGTAACTGTATTTAGTGGGTTTTTGTATCTTGTCTGAATTTGTATCTTTGATCTGTAGTGTGATGTCTGTCGGATTCCTAGTTGGCAGGGTATTAGGAAACTTGGTGTCAGGGTTTTGTATAAGGGTTGAGACACCCTTGAAGTGTCTCATTTTATTTTATTTATTCTTTGCTGATAAAAAAAGAGAGTATGATTTGGATTGATTTGAGGTTAAATATTTGAAATGGAATGTTGAGTTAGTTTGTAGTATCAAGTATAAAATCTCATTATTAAGGCAAATGGGATCATTATGTTTCCTTTGTGTGAATATGATTGTTTAGCTTATCTAAAGGAGATAGTTAGAAATTTCAATATGATTTTATGATTTAATATATTCTTATGTCCTTAGATATTACTCATATACCTCTTACCCCACCTCTTCTTACAACTGATATGGCATACATAACTATACAATCCTGTAACAGTAGAATGTTGTTGTGGCACAATAAGTTGCATCAGTTGAAGACTCCCACAATGACCACAGATGCAACCCAAACTCTATATCAACATTCTTAGTTGAGGTTGGAAGAGTTTATAAGGCATTATCCTTGTAAACTCACTAGAAAAGTGAATATTGATTGAGTCATCTAGTGGGTTAGAGACATAAAGAGGAATTTTTAAGCCACTCAATGCATAAAGACCATAAACTAACCCATGTCATCTATCTGTTGACAAAGGAAACCAAGCTTTGATGGTTAGGCATGAAGTAGATGATGGAAAAAGAGAAGAAGCCATCACTTGGAGAGCTTCAAAAGTAGATTTTTAGAGGAGTATTTCCTTGACAATGTCAAATATCCAAATTTATTCATGCAACTGAGCATGAAATGTTTAAACACCTAGTTATTTATTAATGTAATCTTGGGGTTTTGTATAAGGGTTGAGACACTCCTGAAGTGACTCTTTTTATTTTATTTATATTTTACTGATAAATTTTTTTTTTTATACACTAAACCATGTTAGAGATACATAAAATTTACGTATGCTTGAGACAGGAGATCAAAGAGGTGGTAATTCCCATATCTACTAGGGAATTTCCAACTCTAAATTTAGTACAGAAAACAAAAAATTTATTGAGAGTTTGAAGAACAACATCAAAGTCGTTAGACTTAGTAGACTTTCAGGAAACAAGAATACAATTGATTAAAAATTCTTTATTGGAAGCCTTAATCAACTAGATAAATCAATATTCATAAGTAAACCCCGTCAGTTATATAAACTATACCTCACATAGATAAAATGATTTTAATTTTCTCTAATTTTAAAATATATAATAGATTATATTATTTCAAGAACATCATATTCAAGTATTTATATATTATTATATAGAAAAAATAGTGAATATATGCATTAATTTTGTATTACATTATAATATGTTTTCTGGTACAAAATACATATCAGAATTGGATTATATATATATATTACAATAGAAACTGGTAACAAGTTGGATTATACAAATTAAAATTGCCATCAATTTGTGTCCTTTTCAAAATCACGAGATGAACTATATTAAATGTTCATGCTGTAGCCACTTGAATTGTAAATTGGTTGTTAGGGTGAATAACACTAAAGGGCATGATGCAATGTTTCTGTAGTCTGCTGCCATTGACGTTGATTGTTAAACCAGGACACAAATTCTTATATCAGCAAACCCTCCAACCTTCAAAATGACAAAAACAGAATACAAAAATGGTTTTGTCGACTCAAACCCTAAGCATATGTCACAAAGTCATCAATGATAACCTTCACAAACATACGTAAGTTAAGTTATTTTGTTCGGTTTTGTTGTTTGTCAAATCAACAATGCTGTGGTCGGTACACATAATTATAATTATGGACATATATAAAGTTTGCATATCTTTTATTTGAATGAACAAATATAATGTTAAACAATGTAAGAAAAGAGAACCCTTCAAGTTTACAAATTAATATTGTATAATGCAGTTGCTTTGTTTTTTTATTTTCAGAATGGTTTTAGAATCTGTATATATATTAGAAGCAACAGTGGATTATTATTACTATTCATTGTACAAAATATGTGGCATTAACACTTATATCTAAGTCTTTTTTAATCAAATCCTATATTTTGATTCTAATATTACTTTTCTAATCAAATACTTAACATACTAAGAAAACTACTATTGTTTCTTTAACAAAAGCCTGAATCACAGTGCTTTGGAAAGTCTGATTCTATATGCGAAAGTGTGATATCAAGTTGCCTAATTAATAAGTTAAATAATAATTTTGATATTTTTATTTGTTTTTGTAATTTTAGTCACTAGATTTAAAAAAAATTGGTAATTATTAAATTATTTTCAATGATAATTAAATATGTTTTGTAATTTAATTGGACAAAATAAAAGAAAAAAAACATTTACAAAATTAAGGATTTGTTTAGAATTAAAGAACTAAAATTGCAGAAAAAAAGGGATTAAAATTATGTATAAGAAGTAAAAAAAGAAAAAAAGGCAATTTAATCTAATCAAAATACAGATCTATAATAATTTATCTAACTCTAACCAATTGACAAAGGTTGATCTTGAGATTTATATTAATCCTAGTAAATTATTGGAACTGAAATCACAGTGGCATGCATGAGTTAGCCATGGTAAAATAAAGGACAAGAGAGAAGTGAGATAGGAACAGTACAATGACTTTCTGAAGATATGTTGAAAACATATGGTGGCAGTGTGATGCTTGCTTCATCTTCTTCGTTTTCTAGGATAGAAAATGACTCGTGATCATTGATCAAGAAACAAAACTTCCCTCTGTGCATTGCATTAACCTTTTCTCGTTTTTCCTTCAGCATTAGTTTGCAAACACACATATATAGGTACCTCACATGTCATTGAATAAGAACTATTCTAAGAACTATTCGCCATCATTTCAGTGATGTTGGCAAACCTAGGTAACTATTTAGTTTTTTTATTCTAATAATGTATGTTTATGATATTTTTTTATGGGTAATTTTTACTTCATTTTCATTGCATTACTTATTTTATGACACTTTTTTTTTTCTCTTTTCTTCTTATTTCTGTTTCAATTCAATAAAAAGTTATAAAAGTAATATAAAAGAAACTTGTTGTCTACTAAGGAGGCAAAAGAAAACCTATACTGCATTATATAAGGATATAAGGATGCTTACTTTACCGAATAGTGTAAATTAAAACATGAATGAAAACATACAATAATATTCTCATACAGATATTATCATATTATATGATTCTCACATTACATACAACTATAAAAAAGAGACAAACACTTTCTTTGATCCATGAGAGATCCTACGTGAACAATTCCTTTATCTCCTTTATCTCAATCTATCTCTTGGAAATTCCGTTATTGTCACACACCTTGATGGTTAATAGTGAGACAACTTTTATTTGCAGAGACAAAACCTATTGCTCTTAATTCCCAATCTCCATCAAATGTAGGTTTTTCATTAGATATGCTCAGATATATATATTTTTCATGTTAACCATCGAGCCATTTATTCTATTATTATTATTAAATCACATTCGGATCCAAAGTCAAACTCTATATCATGCGAATCACATTATAGAAATTAATTTACATAATTTCTTACTCGCTCGACATTAACTTAAGCTAGAGGAAAATAAATGATTCTTTCCTTTTATCATTATTTAAATTATAAATCATATCTTTATTGTATTGAAATTATTATTATTATTATTTCTTAATATGGCATTAATACACGTAGTTAGAAAAAATATATTTATCAGTAGATGTACTGTTTTGGAGCTTTCTGCGGTAGATTTTGATGTGACAATTCTCTATATAAAAATTGTGCATTTTAATTTAGTTTTTTAATTTAGAGTGAAAAATTGTGCTGGTAGATTTTCCAAATTAATGGAGTAAGTGAAAATAGTATTATTTGTGATCTTAATGATTGAATATTATATATATATATATATATATATATATATATATATAACATGTGTTTTTTTTACTCTAAAATACATATGAATTGTGTAAGGTTGTGAGACATTGTTAGATAACTAAGTCTATCTGAAATATCACTTTTAGCTGCTTGCTTTTATGTAGTGAATTAGTTTAGTAAGATTTTGAAGAACTTTTTAGATGTTTTTGGTTTTGTTACATGGAACACAAAATATACAGTTCTCTTAGGTCTTGTAGGTTAAAGAGATCTTCTTTATTAGACATTCTCTTTGTAATAGCATTAGAACACCAGTTAAATGTTTCATATTTATTTATTTATTACCAATAATTTTTATTTTTATTTTTCATATATATTTTTTAAATATTTATTTATTTATTAATTATGTGAGACTAAACAAAGCCGAAGAATATTGCAAACAAAAAAGAACTTTTAATAATTTATCAATCTTTTTATGATAATTTTGTAAGATAATTAATAAAATCACGTAAAGAAAATATTGTACTTAAAAAATAAAAATTAATATTAGATCTTATATTTCAAAAAAGAATATAAATAAGAAATGATTGTTTGTTTTAAATGCTATATGAAAGTGGAGGGAAAAAAATAGTGTGAATGACCTATATGACTTTGGTCTTTTGGAATGAAACTGCTAACAAACAACCAAAGAAAATGGAGTGGCAGCAGACAATGGTGACAGATGCAGAAATATCAGTGGTTTTTGGTTCTGGCACAAAAAATATATTGTGGGCTGCAAAACTGGTATTATATTTATGAATAAATACTAATAAATAATATTTGTGAGAGAAACAAAAACAGCTTTTGATAATACCACTTTGGTACGAGGAAACTGCGGCAGTTTTCTCCAACTACCATTAGGTTATTAATTTTCTGGCACATTATTTTGCAGGTTCTTTGTCTGTCTTTGAAGTTTGATTTGTTTTGTTACACACGTGATGATCTCCAACAAAGGAATGGATCATATATTATTTTTGCCTCAAGCAAATCAAATTTAGTTCAAAGTTCTAACCCTATTTACACAACTAGCAAGAAGACACGATGATAAAAAAATAGTTCAACAATAAATAACTTGCTATTTGCTAATAATAAATCAGTAACCAAGATTGCACTCACAGAGAGTATTAATAAAGAATGGAAAAGAAAACAAGCAAATGGAAATGTATTTAAGGGAAGGTTTTAAGTTTCTATGGGCGACTAGAACATGGTGGGTCTGTATAATGACAAAATGCATAGGGTGTTATGATATTTTTGGCTAACAGTGCCAAAATCCTTCTTTTCTAAGGGTTAAAGAATATTGAAGTATAGTAACATTATAGTGATCAGAGAAGGACGAAAAGAGGAACTGTTCGTGTGTGGTTAAATGTTGAATGATAGATCAGTTTTTGTCCGAGTGATTACAAATTTTTGGCCAATTGTTTCAGTGTTTGGTAGGATACAGTGTAGCTAATTTGTGTAGCAGTTTTATCATTTTTAAATTATTAGAATTCTTTTAGACATATTAAATAATGCTGTCCTAATTAATGCTTCACTATTTTAATTACAGGGAAGGAGAATACGTGTTTGCATTTGTATTATGTTATTTTTTATTGTAAAAAAATTATTAAATAAAAATTAATTTTAGAAAAAAAAATAATTAATTAAAATCATTTTTTATAATTTTTTTAGTATTTAGGTTTTTTAATGTTTTATATTTTTGATTGCTAATCTGGTTCCTGGTTCCTGCAACCGATTTAATCACTGATTTTTTTTATAAAAATTTGGTTCCTAAATTTTGGTGACCAAAATTTTTTGTGATAGAATAACGATCAAAATTTCGGTCGCTATATGTTTTGCAATCGATTATAGTGTTTTTAGCGATTGAATTTAATGGTCGCTAAAAGTGATTTTTTTGTAATGAAAATGACTTTTTATGGCAGTTCTACAAGTCTTTCTATGACGATTCTACATGAGACATAGATATAGGCAAAAGTTCTACAATTTATTTATTTTAAGTCCTCGTCAGGTGCTTGAAAAGTTGTTGTAGTGCTTTTGTGGTGTAGAGTATTAGTAGCTTTCTCTGGTGTTTCTTTAGAGTGCTGGTAGCCAGTTGTGCTCTCTATGTAATAACTAGTTTTTGTTTGTTGACCTCTATTTTGAACCAAGTTTTGGAGTAGTAAGGGCAGAGGAGGCTCCTTACATAGCTTTATTTTTTGGAACTAAGTGGTGCATCACTTAGTTTGCCTGTAATTGAAGGATGCTTAACAAGGAGTTTCTCTGTATACAGGTCGGAACACTCCTAAAGCGTTTCCCTTTTATTCCATTAATTCATTGCTGATAAAAAAAAGAAACTTTACACTTTCTATGTTAGTTAAAAACCTATCATAGTAAGTCACTTTCTATAACATGCATTTTTGGAACTGACATAAAAAAGCCTTACTTACTATGATAGGTAGCACCACAACCGTCATAATAAGTCAAACTTTTTATGTTAGTTATAAATAACCGTCATAGGTAAGTTAGTATTTTTTTTAAGAAAATCGATTTTTTTTCCAGGTTTCCTTAATATTATCATTCACTTACATATAACAATGTACAATTTCTTGATAAACTAATTCATTGATAATTAAATGGTATAATCCAATAAACATTGTACAAATGGATAAAATATAACATTTAGTTGTATATTTAAATAAACTAAAAAAATTACAATTTATTAGAAACACTTAAGAAAATGAAGTTCACTGCATCCCAATATCTTCTATATTGTTATCCTTCAATGGAGATGAATAGTTGAATAACTAAAAAAAATTCACTTAATCAATAAAAGGTAAAATTTAAAGTCAAATAATTAAGATATATAAGTAGTTTTTTAATCACGTCTCTCCATGAGTCAATAATATTTGCATATATGATTGTGTAAATGTGTTTCATTTCATAATATCTACATTTATAGTTTTCTTATTAATGTGAATACTTTAAATCAAAATACAAATAATTAAAATAAACCCTAACATCTAAGCTTTCACTATTAAAATTACTAGTCCTTTCATCACCAATTTTGATCCCATTTCTAAAAATTGTAATTGTATCACATGTCATTATCTTTTTTTTTCTTATAAAGGATATATTACCAATCTTTGTGCAATAAAAAAACTACAGTTACAATTTTCATTTATTTTCACTTAAAGTTAATTCAACAATAGAAAAAGAAAAAATTCAACCTTTTTTCAAGAATAAATTTCAATTGCCGAGTCCAGTCACTACAAGAAAAAATGATTTTAACGAGGATTTATTTTTACATTATCCAGGGTTAAAACCTCCATTAAGTCATTTACCCAGGGTTGTAGTTTCCCCCGCTAAACCATCTCTGGGGAATGTGTTCCCCAAGGTTTTTTTAAACCTCAGGAAAAGTCTTTCAAAACTCTTGTTAAATACCATGGGTTTAAGAACCTCCGTAAAATATCATGGGTTTCAAAACCTCCGTAAAATATCATAGGTTTCAAAACCTCCGTAAAATATCACAGGTTTTAGAACCTCCGTAAAATACCATGGGTTTCAAAACCTCCGTAAAATACCATGGGTTTCAAAACCTCCGTAAAATAACTTTGCGATCACTGATTCTCTAACAGAACCCAAGTTTGGATGAATTGAAGATGCTTCAACTTTCAGAGGTTTATATAAGGTTTATGAGAAAATTCATATTCAATATTCTTCTTATTATTATTTAATAAAAATGAAAATTTTCATTATTATTTGAAATTTGTGGAGTGAATATGAAATTGGACATGATTTGTGGAGTGAATATGAAGTTCACGTGATTTGTGGAGTGAATAAGAAACACATGGTTAACGAAGTGAAACACATGGTGAGGATGACGTGAAACACATGTTCTTCAGCCAGAGTTTATAAGAGAGACCAATGTTCATTACCTATTAAATTCAAAATGTTTCATAAAATTATTTGATAAAATTTAATTATATTTGTATATTTTCTTTCAACAGTAGATAGCGTAATATTTTATTAAAATAAATATTTTTTCAAAATTAATTATATGAAGAAAATAATTTTATTCTTCTACATGAATCTAGGACATTTCTTAGTAAATACATGTAGGAGACAGAACAAAGTTCTTCTTAAGCCATATGATTCTATGTGAGTAGTGTAGTTGCAGTGGACCAACCATAAAAGAACACCTTATCCATATTGGGCGCTGAATGTTCAAGTGTTACTTAATAATAGATTTAATTATTTTTCTAGTTTAAAAATATTTAAATGTCACCTTAATCATTGCAAACCATTTTAGTCCTAAATGGAGGAGCTTTGTAAAAAGAAAACAACAGTTTGATCCAAGAATGATTCTATCATCTGGACAAAGAATCTTTAACAATTTAAACTAGCTTTGCTGGAAAAAAAAAAGGTTACACATATGTAGTATTCAAATCTGGATACTCTCAATTAAGACATGATCAAGATTGATCTGAAAAAGATTAACATGGAATATTACATGTGTGGACATTCAATTATGAAAAGCAATTATGAAAAGCACATATCACAGGTGCAGTTAAGGGTAAGCAGTGTTACAGATGAAAAACACAATTTAGTGTGTACAAACAAAGCATATGTGAAGTTAACACCTAATGGTGTTAACCAAGGTAGTTGAATTGAATCAAGTGGCTCCAAAAAACATGAAAAATATAGAAAACTACAACATGCACTGAGTATAGTGATTAAGGTTAATCTCACGTTTTTGGCTGCGGAGCTGAAAGCCTCCCTCTAGCTGATATTTGGATTACTAGCCTTAATCTTTTAGATTTCCTCCCTGCAAAATCAGACACTTGAAAAGACTTGTTATTTGTTTTTACTCAATGGAATCATCTTTAAAGATTTTGGTTATGCGAACTGCACTCTCACCAATAGGCCAATAATTATGCAAGACAAGTTAACCAAATTAATTTACAAGTTTTATACGAGATATATCAAAACATGTTAGGTCAACCTGCATTGTCATCTTTAAATAAAGAAAGTGATAACTCATAAAAAAAAATATTCCTTTCTTTTTCTATAAAGAACACTAAATTACACTTTAAAACTAATATAAAATGTAAACACAATTGAATTTACAGTAATCTAAATTGAAAATTTGAATAGTAAATGTAATCAGAAAATTATAACACCGATTAAAATCCGAAATGAAGAGCAGTAAAGAAAATCAAGTATTGAAATCATCATTGACTAGAAAAACCATATTATCTGTCACAACCAAATCAAAATTTTATCAATTTGAAATTTGAGTTGCAATTGAATCAGAATCACCATGAAATTGAATTGGAGATTTCGGAATTTAAGAAACCAGAAACAGTGAAATGAACGTAAGAAAATTAAGACAGAAAGGCTAAAGCATAAGAGAATCTGAATGCATATATGAAAGGAAATGAATGCTAAGAAATAAAAATCTTGAATGGCACGAATGCATTGAAAATAGAATTGCAAACATGAAGAAATTGAATCTAATAGAAAGATTTAAGAAAACAAAAATTGAAAAGCAAGTAAATCAGAAATTGAAATGGATAATATTGAAAACCGTATATTAACTGCAGAAATGAGAAACAGAAACAGAAAATACAAAATTTTGAAAGTAAAATTTAACTGGAACTTGAATTGGAATCCTGAGAAGACTGAAGCAAATAGTGCAGAATTGAAAACCAATGTGAAAACATAATGACTGAAAAAACTGGATCAGAAACAGTGAATGAAAACAAATGGTTGGGATCCTTTTTTTCTTTTTTTTTTTGAGCTGGAGCAGATTTAACTATGAACCTATAGCAACCCTTGTATACATAACTAACCATAGATCAAACAAAGACCATCAAAAGGAGCCTACAGGACTGCCTAATCAACAGCTAAAACCAAACAGATTATAAAGCTAATAACCGTACTGGCTATAAGCTTTTCAAATCTCCCAGGCCTCCACACATAAACCATCCTTTACTGTAGCCTATGATCAATTGGTTAGAATTACTTCCTACATAAATGCTGCTCTAAAGGACTTGAACCTGCAGTATAAAGTTACTAGAAATCTAGCAGCTTTTGGACTCAAGCCACCATAGCGTCATGAGCAGCAAGCATACCCTTTCTTACACATGTACTATTTGGACTCAGATTCTAACATCTCCCAGCCTCTCTTATTCCAAGTACCATAAACCAGCTCCATGCTAACATAAACTTAACTCACCTTTGACCCTGCACTCCCCTCTTTCAAGCCACCAGAACTTGACATACCAAACTTCTGTTCCTCCAACAAAGGCAACCTTACAAGCAGGACAACAACACACCAGCAGAACCACCACTTCAATTAAGCCTTACCTCTCTTGCCAACACCCTACTCCCATCACCAACTTCCGGCCGTACCAGGAACCTCCAATCTATTCCAAAATAGCCTGCATAACAACCAGACCATCCACCTCTCCTCACCCTTTGGCTAAAGCTTTGAACTCTAGTACCACCAAAGATAGGAGAGCCACATACTGCACCTGCAAAGGCCACGCCGCCCCCTTCAGTCTGAATTGGCATCAACATAAAAAGAGCCCTTTCCCCAGCCTTACTTCTTCCAATCCACCCAGACCATCCCACTCATACTATTCAATTCATTTTTTTATTATTTTACCCATTCTATGTGCATAATTCTACCCTACAATAATTTTGTCAATGCGTACACTTCAGATTTAACACAATGAGCCAAGAAGCACAAATCTAAAAATAAAGTTGATAGTATCGAAAGCGTAAAATGTCACAATCCAAACGAAGTTACTAGACCCCAGATTTAACAAAATCCTCAACATTTTTATTTCAGTCAAGCGTTAGGGATTATGCTTCAACTACTGATTCAAATAAGCATTTGCGAACACGACACGAGCAACTCAGAAAATCAATGCCAACCGAAGAAATCGACAATGGAAACAGAGAAAGGATAATGAAAAAAAGAGAAAAATCGATGGTGATGACGGTGGTGTTGCGTTCGCCGGAAAGAACAATGGTGGTGGAGCGTATAGGGGCGTGAGAGAGAGAATATGTACTGAGAAGAGGAAGAAGAAACCAATTACCGTGGTGAAGCAGTAAAAGCAGGTCCGTGGTGGAGGAGGAGAAACAGGTCCGTGGTGGAGGAGGAGAAGCTCTGTGGTAGAGGATGAGAAGTAGCTCTCCGATGGAAGAGGAGAATAGCTCTACGGTGGAGGAGAACAATAATGAGTTTTTTAGTCAAAAGTTGAAAAAAGTGTGAGTATTTTCCTGAGGTTTGAAAATACATCTTTGGAAAAGTTAAAAAAAAGATAATTTTTCTTTTTTTATTAAAAATATTTATATAAAATAAATAAAAATTAATTAATTTTAATTAAATAAATATTTAAAATTAAGAATATTTTAAAAAAAATTTATATGTTTAAACTTACACTTTCAAAAACTTTAAGAATTTAGTTATCAAATATATTAAAATTATTTTTTTAAAAAGTTCAATTATATTTATTTATTGAAATTTGAGAAAATTTAAAATATTTTATTGATGTTTTACAATAAACATTTCAAACTTAATGAAAATTAAAAAAACTCCATTATTTTGATGAGATTTTAGAATAAATTAATGAAACTTAACAAAGGTTAAAAAGCCTCAACTATTTTGCAGAGGTTTTAAAGTAAACCTTTGAAAATTAACTAAGGTTAAAAAACCTCCGTTATTTTGCGGAGGTTTTGAAATAAACCTATAGAAATTAATGAAGGTTAAAAAAACCTCAGTTATTTTGCGGAGATTTTAAAATAAACCTTTGGAAATTAATGAAGGTTAAAAAAACCTCCGTCATTTTGCCGAGGTTTTAGAATAAACCTTTGGAATTTAAATAAGGTTAAAAAACCTCCGTTATTTTGTTGAGGTTTTAGAAAAAAACCTCCATTAATTAAATCAATTCCTAAGGTTATGTTAACCTCCGCTAAATAACCTCCACTAAAACCTTTTTTTCTTGTCATGAGGTGTTTTACCAATTGTTTGCAAAACTACATTGTTTTGACAATGATATAAAAATATTAAATTACTAGGACTCTCAAGAATGTAATTTGCAAATTTGTGGCTTTGGAATAATTCATTTTGTACACACATGTACATGAAACCATCACCATTAGAAAGGGATGGAATGAAAATACTATCACTACAAGAAAATGATTAAATGACAACTAATTTCGAAAAAAAAATAGTTTTTATAGTAACTAAGTTAGATACCATTTTATAAACTAAAAATTATTAGTTACTAAAATGATATCTATTATTAATAAAAATTATAATAAAATTAGATACTACATTTTTGGTAGCTAATAACAAATAAAAAAATAAAATAAAATTAGAGACCATTTTTTTAGTCTCTTTGTTAAGATGTAATTGGAAACCAATTTTTAAGTCACTTTTAATATATTTTAGAAACTATTTTTTTTATAAAAATAATAAAATTAAAAACTAATTTTTTAGTTTCTAATCATCACATAATTAGATACTTAAATTTTTATTCACTACTATTTAAATTTAGATACTAATTTTAGAGTAATTAAATTTTATAAAATTAATTATTTTTTTAAATTTTTTTAATTTGAGCAAATTGGTTGCAGGGAGGTAAAATTAATCTATCTTTCTCTGTAGCCTTTTCTTCTCATCTCTCAATCTCCACAACACACTCTCCAATCGGTGGCGGCGCATCCACGACGGCGACGCTCCCCGACGGCGACTCACCCGCGACAGCAGTGTGAGATGGCAGCGCATTCCGCGACAGCAACACACGACGACAACGTAGTAGTATGCTTCTCCTTGTCTCATTTCGAGCTCTATTCTTACTCTGTTTTTTATTTTTTGTGCTTGCTCATCCTTATAGATTTTAGGTCATTGCAGTAGAGTAGGATGCTTTTCCTTGTCTCAAATTTAACAATTATATTCCAATGTGGAGTTTCAACATTTGATTTTCAATCCATAGACTCTTGAATGGTCCTCCTACACATTTTTATTACCATTTCAGAAATCCAAAACTTGGCAATTCTTTTTAATCTTCTCAGATTGCATAAATACTTAATTTATAACTTCTCAACTATCAACTGATAACACAATTGATAGTTTTTTTTTAATCTATGTATAGATTCCTTATAAGATAATAGTGTTAGTTTTATATCAGTTGATAGTTTTTTTAATCTATGTATAGAATCCTTATAAGATAATAGTGTTAGTTTTTTTTTTTTGGAATAGAGTATTCCCTGCTGTGTGGTATAAAATGAAAATCAATCCATTACTTTATTCACAAAAGTCTCCATCACTCTTAAATTTATACATCTTGAACACATTAATAAGATATCTATTTGTATGAAATTGGCCTTATAATCTTGCACACACTTTTTGATTTTATAAACAATACATATGATGTTTCTATTCCAATATTTGACGCCACATAATGAGTATCTTCTAGCATTATTTAATTCACGAGATCGAATGTGGTCTAGTTCCAGACCTATAGAATTGTTACATATAATATTGAATGACTGAGTATTAAAAGTCATAAGATTAGAACGTCTTATGACTTAGGATAACCTAATTTTTTATGAGTTTCCTTTCTACTTATTGGATTTTAGGATTTTAATTGGATATCCTCTTTGTTATCAATCCTTTTGAAGAATAGGATTTGTTTAGCACTACCATCTGCATGAAGCTGAAAATTAAACAAGAACCGCTCAAGATAACCTAATTTCTTCTATGTGTTGAGATGGATTTGTTTAGAAGTCTTATATTTATTCATAGGCTTTATATATGAAACTTTTTTGTTGAATGTTTATGTAGCTAATATGTGTATTAATCTGTGTGTGGTAGGTGAGTAAATAGGTTGAATTCTTTTAGTCCAAGACTAGTACCTGTGGGGCTACAAGTTTCTCCTGTTCTTCCGGCAAAAAAAAAAAGGTTAGACATTTTTTATTTTAGTCATTGTATGTTCATAGTTTAGGGAATATTTTATTGTTCTCAAATAAATTAAATAATGACAGATTATAAGACTTTCTTTTATAGTTGAATGATGCATTGTGTTATACGACAGATTGTGGATATTCGTCAAAATCGAAGTTGGATGTATGATAGATTTATGTCTGATAAAAGGGGATATAAAGATGCATTTTTAAAAGGAGTAGATGAATTTGTGTCCTATGCATGTGAAGAAACAAATTTGTCAAATGGAAAAATAAGATGTCCTTGTTCTAAGTGCAAAAATCTAAGGTTCTTCCATTTTGAAGAAGTTAAAGTTCATCTTTATAAGAAAGGATTCATTCCCGAATTTTGGTATTGGACATGTCATGGAGAAAGTGACCCAAACATATGCATAGATACTAGTCTTGAGATTTTCAGTACACCTCAATTGATTTGAGAGCGTGGTTTATGATGTTGCTGGTCTAGAGTATGAAATAGATCATGATCAAGAAATGGATGACTCTCCAAGTATGAATGAGACTCCAAACATAGAAGCCCAAAGGTTTTACGAACTATTAGATGCAACCCAAAAACCATTATGGCCCGGATGTAATAATCACACTGAATTATCTTTTACTGTTAGATTTTTGACAATTAAATCAGAGGGGAACATTTCTCAAAGATCTTGTGATCAAACATTAGCCCTTATGAAAGAGACACATCCTATTGGTAATCTTATTCCTAAAGATTTCTATAGGGCCAAAAAGTTAGTCTCAAAACTTGGTTTAACTGCAAAAAAAATTGATTGTTGTTTTGATGGTTGTACGTTATTTTACACTGATGAAGAAATGAAATTAAGAGAATGTAGATTTTGTCACAAACCACGTTTTCATATACGAGGTGTTGGTAAAGATAAATACAAAGAGGTTCTTGTTAAAAGAATGCATTATTTACCTCTCATTCCTAGGCTTAAGAGATTATATGCCTCCATGAGTTCTGCTCCACATATGAGGTGGCATCATGAAAATAGACGAGAACTTGGGGTGTTGTGTCATCCATCTGATGGTGAAGCTTCGAAACATTTTGATAAAATGTATCCTGAATTTGCATTTGAACCAAGAAATGTAAGGTTAGCTTTATGTTCTGATGGTTTTTCACCTTTTAATAATTCGACTCCACCTTATTCTTGTTGGCCGGTAATTATCACCCCTTATAATCTTCCTCCAGAATTATGCATGACTACTCCTTTTATGTTTTTGACATTAATTATCCCTGGGCCACATAGTCCAAAAGGTAAAATTGATGTGTATTTGCAACCATTGATTGATGAGTTAAAACAATTATGGAATGGAGTGTTGACATATGATATTTCAAGAAAACAAAATTTTATGATGAAAGCTACATTAATGTGGACTATTAATGATTTTCCTGCATATGGAATGTTGTCGGGTTGGAGTACATCAAGGAGATTAGCATGTCCATACTGTATGAACCAATCAAAAGCTTTTAGATTGAAAAGAGGTGGGAAAATTTCTTGGTTTGATTCTCATCGTCAATTTTTGCCTATGGACCATTCATTCAGAAGAAATAAGGATGCATTTTATAAAAATCGAATTGAAAAGTCTTAACCTCCAATATTTTTGACTGGGAATGAATTGTGGGAACAAGTTTGTTTTTTCCCAAAAACAACTGAAGTTAGTCCTTGTATTTGTGATGAACATGGTGGGTCTCATAATTGGACAAAACAAAGCATCTTTTGGGAGTTGCCTTATTGGAAAACCAATTTGATAAGACATCATCTTGATGTAATGCATGCAGAGAAAAATGTGTTTGATAATGTCTTCAACACAGTGATGGATATAAAAAATAAGACCAAAGATAATGTTAAGACGAGAATGGACTTGAAGGAGTATTGTAAGCGAAGAGAACTAGAACTACAAGTTCAACCTAGTGGAAAAGTCTTAAAGCCTAAAGCAAAGTTTGTTTTGTCCAATGAACAAAAAAATATTGTTTACAAATGAATTAGTGAGTTGAAAATGCCAGATGGGTATGCATCAAATTTGCGTAGATGTGTAAACCTAAACCAGAGGAAGTTGTTTGGAAGGAAAAGTCATGATTGTCATGTGTTAATAGAGATGTTATTACCTATTGCTTTTCGTGCACTTCCCCATCAGGTGTGGAATCCTATAGCTGAATTAAGTAAGTTTTTTAAGGATTTGTGCTCAACAATTTTGAGAGTGGATGATTTGTTATTAATGGAAAAAAACATCATCATTACGACATGTAAGTTGGAACAAATATTTCCTCCTGAATTTTTCAATTCCATGGAGCATCTACCTTATGAAGCTAGAGTGAGAGGTCCTGTTCAATACCGCTGGATGTATCCATTTGAGAGGTAATTTTTTACTTCATTTAATGTACACAATTGTATATGTTAGTTATAAGTTTAGTAGTTAACAATATGCTTTTGTATAGGTACTTGAATAGGTTGAAACGAATGGTTAAAAACAAACCCCATGTAGAGGGTTCTATTTGTGAGGCATACTTAAGCTTGGAGACTTCTCATTTTTGTTCATATTATTTTGAGTCACATGTCCAATCAATGAGAACTAAAGTTGGTCGAAATGATTTTGGAGGTCAAAATGACACGAGCCAAACAACTTTATCAGTTTTCAATCATGTTGGTCGTCCAGGAGGAACTTGTAAGAGTCATTATTTGAATGAGAAAGAATTAGCTATTGTGCATTTGCATGTCCTGCTTAATTGTGAGGAAGTTCAATCATATATTGAGTAAGTATTTTAATTTTATATCTCATTTATTTATTTTTTTAATAGTTTTAATGTATATAAGAATGTATACAATTACAGACACTTTGTGCAATATTTGGAAGCATCTATTCCAAATATAAGTAGAATTGATATTGATGGGAGAATTGCATCCGAATTTCCATTTTGGTTTCGAACATATGTAAGTATTATACACTTTTCTTCTGAATAGTTCTATTAATTATGAAAAATAATGATTTTGGGATTGTTATTTATAGGTTCATGATAGAAATAACTTAGTACAAAATCAACATTTGCATCACTTGGCATGGGGTCCCCAAAAAAAGGTTCTTACTTGGCCCATATACTTTGTCAATGATTTCAAGTTTCACATGAAAGAATGGAGTATTGGTAAGAAAACAATCAATTGTGGAGTTTGTGTGAAGGATGATAATGAAAAATACTATTATGGTATTATCAAAGAGATTATGCAAGTAGAATACTCAGGAGAACCAACCAAACAATTAGTGGTATTTAACTGTGAGTGGTTTGATAATACCATTAATCATGGTATAAAAGTTCAACCCCAATATGACATTGTGGAGGTTCATTGTCAAAGAAGATATTCAAATTTTGATCCTTTCATATTTGCAACAAATGCAATTCAAGTATATTATGTACCTAATCCAGAAAAAATAAAAGAAAAGGTCGATTGGTGGGTGGTTATTAAAACCAAACCAAGATGTGCAATGGATGATCGATATACATTAGAGGTTGCTTATCAAGAGTCAACAACTAACGTTAATATCACAACAAATGAGGAGCTACTTGATCATTTGATGGATGAAGATGAGTATGAGGAAATAGATGAACTAGACATGAGAGTTGTTGAGAATTCGAAAGAAAGTAAGCAAATAGAAGAGGAAGAAGAGGGAGAAGAGGAAGAAGAGGAAGAAGGTTTTTTTGAAAGTGAATTTGAGTATGATTCTGAAGATAATGAAATTTTAAATCAATATAGACTTGATGATTACTTTAATGGTAATAGTGATGATAGTGATGAGTAAATCACTTTCTTTATGATACTGTAAAGGTGAGGTTTCATTTGTATTTGTGTTCTATTTTTTCTAATTTTTCCTATTATGTTTTATTGATTTCAACAATTTTCTAATTTGTTTTATAATTATTGCAGATGTCAAACAAAAATCATGCTAAAGAAGTTACTTTTTGTGAACATTCGACCAAACAACGTTCAAGACGTCCTTCACAAATTATTTGTGCTTCTCGACTAATTGCTTTCCCATCCATTGATTCATCATTCAGAACATCTCAGTTTGCAGCTCAACCTTTGGCACTAGAAGCTTTTAGTTCAAATTCAAAACCAAATGTTAATCAATCATTCAAAACACCTAAGTGTGTTGCTTAACCTTTGGCACCACGAGCTTCTAATTCAAATTCAAAACCAAATGTTGATCAATCATTTGGAACATCTCAGTTTGCAGCTAATTCAACATCAAATGAAATTAATTCAACACCAGATGAAACTAATTCTACATCAAATGAAACTTTTGTTGCATCAGAGTCACAACATATACAAATTTAAGTACAAAAACAAAGCAGAAAAAGAACATGAATATTGCTGGCTAAGTCACTGTGAGAGTGTGTGTAATAGAAAGAAAGATAGAAAGAGAGAGAAAGATGATAAAAAAAAACAACATCCACCTGCCATGTTGTCCATTACTCAAGGAATTTCCAACTTTAAAACCAATAAGACTGTGAAATCAATTAGTAAGCAGTTACAAGATCTGATGTGACTTTGAGAATAGATAAGACTCTAGATAGACACATGAAAATTTGATGATTGTATTCTCAAATCACCAATTGAATTTTGAGGAGAAATATAGCACTGTAAATAAAAATTGGAGAGAAAGCAGAAATATTGTCTTCCAAGATGCCAAAGAAGTCTTTGGAATGTCTGAAGTAAACTTTTGTTTTGCAAATTTCAGCTTCCTTTTCTCATATATATGCACTATGAGCATTTGAACCTCATGTTAACATCCAAATAAGTAGATGGAATATCCAATTCTTTTTAGTTGAAGTAGCAAAATCAATTCAATATACCAGTAACTTTTTACAAGCTTACAATTAAACTATGTGAGAGCATAAACAAAGTTATTTTTTGAAACACTGCTTGAGAGTGAGTTTTCTTACTCTGAGTGCATTATCTAACAATCAATAGAAAGGTAATTGCATGATAGTACCATAAAATTAAAATCTAAACCCACTACAAGTAGTTTTCTAATACTGCTGCAGGTTGGGAAAAATGTTGTGTTTTTTTTCTTCCACAAACATCTCTTTCATGCACTAATTAGTGAAGTAGGAAACAATTACTGCACATTTCAACCTTTTATTTTAATAGTTAAGTACGTTGGAGTTTGAAATTGCATTTGTATGGCATCCACTTTATTTGAAAGTGAAAACTAGGCAACACTGGCAATTGCTTCTTTGGTGCCAAAGAGAAAGAGGGGAATTGCTGGCACACACATAGATCCTTACCAAATCAACCTCAGAGTACACTGTTATGGTAGGGATTGCATTGAAGCTCATTTGTTCCATACAAAAGTTCTGTATTGTAAGAGTAACTTAAAATCAATTTTAGTATCAACTTTAGAATGTCTTAGATATTCAATAAAACATAACACAAGGAAAACATTCAAGTACCTAAATTACAAACATTTTTATTTTATTTTTATAGAGTTTAATAACCTGAAAGCAATGACAACTTATTAAAAATCTAATCTGATTTTCTTAGAAGGAGAATGTGTTTGTGTGTGTGAGAGAGAGAGAATAAAAGAAAGATAGTTCAGTGACTGTAGGATCTACTCCAACAGCAGCAAAACTCCTGAAAATAGAATTCACTTGTGAAAATAATATTGAGTAAGGTTCTATTAGAAATCTGATTTCAGTATCAGTCCATGTCTGAATAGGTTTCAAGTAAAATTTATGTTACTGATTTTACATATCCTTTCAGCATATTATATTCTTATATATTAAATGTGAAGCACATGGCTTCAAGCTTTGAGTATCCTATATTACAACAACTTTTTCAGACAATTTTACCTAATAAGTATCCCTATTATATATAATACACACACATTATAAGATAATTACAGGTCACTGTTATTATTTACCTGCACATTAATGAAAATTTTTCAACTAATTTCTTTTTAATTACTTCAAATAGACTGAGAAGCAATCATTCATGAAATAATATCTATGTTTTCTTGATCAATATTCTATTGGTATGAATATTCTATTGATGTTAACAAGCAGAATTTACACGTAAATTTGAAGACTTAACACAAAATGCATCTGCACAAGGAATTCCCCCTCCAAGTGAGTTAGATGTTTGGTGTGATGTAGCTGGAACCAAGAATGGGAGGATATATGGTCTTGGAATGGAATCTACTGTTATTGGAGGTAGGCCTTACTACCTTGGCTCATCTTCTTCCTCAAATGGATGGATACAAAGTCAAGAGCTTGATGAACTTAAAAGAGATATGGAAGTAGTTAAGAAAGAAAGAGATGAGCTTCAAATCAAAATTTTAAATATTGAGCAACTTTTTGAGAAAAACAATGCAATGATTCGACAATGGATGGATAACATTAGTCGTCAATCAATTCCACCAAGTTTTGAGGAAACTCAAGACGAGGATGAAACACAACCACCCAGTCAACCACTCAGTCCTTATCAAGGTAATTTTGTTACATTATTCTATATATATTTTTAAATTTCAATCTTGCTAATAAATTTTATTTTATATTTTTTGACAGGTAGATGATTATTGTTATAGCTAGCATCAAAAGCTCACATGGTACACCACTGAGCATTAGCTCTTCATGGAATAAAGTTCACAAAAAAAAAAGATAGATTAAACTTTTTACTTTTCAAGCGCCTTGTTTGAATCATTTGTAATGATTGGCAGCAGCTCTTAGCTTCTACATTGCATAGAATTACTTCTAACAATAGAAATAACTGTTATAAGTTGTTAATGACAACATAGTTGGTGCTGCAGAATTATAATATGTGTCACTCTCATGTGCTTTGAAGTCCTTTTGTTCTGTTGTTAATGCACTTTTATCCCAGCTATGCCAATCTTTTCTGCCTCACTGCTAGGAACTAAAACAATAGTTGGTAGAGGGTAGATAAAGTAAGAGTGGGTATGATAGTAGGTGTAAATGTGTAATTTTTTATCTTAGCTGCAGGTTCGGTGGTGTTGAGGAGGATGGAAGGAAGCATATGAAGGGTAGTTAGAATAGCTATTTGAAAAGTTATTTTCACCAAACCTTGTTATCTATATGATGTACATACAATCTTAAAATATGTCAAAAGTATTGATTTTTATACTTGATAAATAAATAAATAATAATAAAATAAATAAAAAAATAATAATAAAATAACTAAATAATAAAATAATATTTTATAATAAATTATATTATTTAGAGACCAATATAGTGACATTTTTTGGTATTTATATATTTGGTCACTAAATGAGTTTCTATATATTTTGGTCACTAAATTGGTTTAAATAAAATTGATTGTTAATTTGGTTTTTATATAATTGATTGTTAATTTGGTTTTTATATAATTGGTCACTAAATTAGTTTCTATATATTTGGTCACTAAATTAGTTTCTACATATTTGGTTACTAAATTAGTTTCTACACATTTGGTCACTAAATTAGTTTCTATATATTTGGTTACTAAATTGATTTTTATTTAATGTCACTAAATTGGTTTCTAAATTAGAATCTAATTTGGTATCTAAAATTAGCGACCATGATTTTAGTCACTTAAGACTATTAGTTTCTAAATTAGTTTCTAATCAAGTTAGTGACTAATTTTATCATTTTAGAAACCAAAAATTTAGTTTCTAATAAAACTTTTTCTTGTAGTGTATAATCATAATTTATTCAATTTAGGATAAAACTAATGAACTCTAATTTATCAATTAGGAGAATAATCCTCCATTTTTAACTTACTTAACTATAATAATAAGATACTCCAACTAATAATTTAAAAAAGATGCACTACAAGAAAACAGCCAAATAGCTTCCAAATTTCTGCGTGGACCATTTTCGTCGGCAAAAATGGCGAGAAACCCACGCAAAAATGGCAATGGACGCAAAACGGATGCCCTTTCTGGATTTAATGTTTTTTTTTTAAAACAGTCCAGTTTGCGTCGGCCCAGGCCCACGCATATGGGTCGGCTGCGTCCCACGCATATGCGTCGGCCACGGCCCACACATATGCATCCGCCATAGCCCACGCATATGCGTCCGTCACAACCCACGCAAAGTCCACGCATGTTTATATTTTAGAATTTTAAAATTATTAATTTAAATTTATTTAATGTATAACAAATATTTTAATATTTAATTCTTTATTGTATTTATTTTAAAATTATTTCTTTAATATTATAATAAATTATTTAATTTATCAAATTTTAATATAAATTAGTTAAATTAAAATTATTAAATTAATTAAGTGTTTGATTTAAAATTAATTTAGTAAAAGAAAAGATCTATTTAAATTATTTAAATGTTATATAAAATATTTTATTATTTTAAAAATTATTTATTTTAAATATATTTTATTTATATATTGTCATAAATATTTTTTTTTTAAATTATGATATAAATTAGTTAAATTAAATTTATTAAATTGAGGAAGTGTTTAATTTTGAAATTATTTAAATGAAGTTATCTTAAAAATTTTATAAAGATTTGAAAACATGTAGAAAAATAATAATTAATTAAAAAATAGTAAAAGAAAAGTAAAAAAAAAATGTGTATTTAAATTTTGTAAATATTATATAAAATAGAAATAAATTTAAGAATATAAATTCAAGATGAAGTAATTAATTAGTGCAAATGGTAATGGATGTATTTAAAAATAGAGAATAAATTTTATCTAAATTTTTTTTATTTGGTTTAAGAAAAAAAAAGTTAGATAAAACTTTTAATTAGTAACTTAAATAAATTTAAATGTTATATGTGTGTAATGGCTGAATGAACTAGGATTTTTGTTTTTGATATCCATTATAGTTTGAAAGATGTTATTTCTCATAAATGAAGCATAAGATCATCTTAAAGAATTAGCGAAAATGCATATGATACAAACATATTAAGACTAAGTGCGTGAGTAAGTAACTTATTCTTAATTCTTAAATTAATACAATATCCAAAGTGTTTCAAAGTTGACTGCATGCTCTATAAATGTCATTGTTATATCTAAAAGAAATTAATGTTTTCCAACTGAAGCACATAATAATGTAGTAAGTTGTAAGTAACGAGATGACACATATGCAATATTCTTTATAAGTGTGTTAATATAGTTTTCCAATGTTCCCAATGTACCCAGTCAAGCACCCAACAACCTGCCCGACCGAGGGAAAAAGACGAAAACTTTAATAGTTCTCTAGGTCCCATCTCCCCAGCAGGAACAAGTTAATAACCCTAGTCCATTGTCAAGGTAAGAGTTGAACTAAGAAGTGCATTGTAAAGGCAGAAAGAGAGTATCATAAGCAATTTGAGAAATATGAGTCATTTCGTGATAGTTAGAATTAACTTAGAATCATGAAATATAGTTGATTATTAGATTTTGGATTATAAGTTAGAAGGGATTATAAGTTAGATTTAACCACTACACCAAGCAAATTCTTTAGTATTATTATGATTTTAATTATACTTATTATTATTAACAATATTAATATAATATTAATAATATTAATATTAATAATATGAATATAATATTAATAATATGAATATAATATTAATAATATGAATATAATATTAATAATATGAATATAATATTATTAATATTAATATTAATACTAATAATATTATTAATAATAAGTATAATAAAAATGATAATATGACCAAAGAACTTGTCTGGTCTAGTGGTTAATGCTTTCTTGGTCACTGGAAGGACTTGAGCTTGGATTTGAGTCCTATGACTTGGATAGCCTACGCAAAAGCTGCCGCATGTGCGTCTGTTTTTGCGTCCAACCAGATTTTGCATGTTGCGCCCGTTTTGCGTGGGCCAAGCCCACGCAAGATGCGTCCAACTTTCTGGTCCACGCTAATTTGTATTTGCTTCCATGTTTTTTTCGTCGGATGCGGAACGGACGATACTCCAACACATAAGTGTCCGTTTTTGGCCCACGCAAAATGGCTGTTTTCTTGTAGTGATGCCACGATTTAAAGTGAAAAAGTCATGAATGTGTATACTTATTAGTTACATTATATAATTTTAATATTTTTTTATAGCTCAGTCATAGAAAAAAAAAACATTTTAGAAAGGGGTTAAATTAAAATTGTTAAACAATAAAAGATCTTACTGAACATAAAACCTTAAACCCTAAACATAAAACGCAAGTTAACAAATTAGAAAATTAAATTAAAATATGTTTTAATTCATAATACTGTCTTTAAATAAAATTATATTTTTATTAAATCTTCGACAAATATTATTTTATTTTGGAAAGTTCATGTTTTAAGCAAATAGTTGACAGGTAATTACATCATCAACTTAGCTGTGTATAATATTTAAAAATCTTATAACAATTTTTTTTATTAATTAACTCACATTACGGATATAAAATACTTAGAGGTTGACACATTTCAAAGTATCACAAGCTTACATGGTTGATCTTAAATGTTTGTAATTTTCATTAATTAATTTTTTTGTCTTTCTCTCTTGTTTGTCAAAATATCAATGTTAACTTTTAATTAATATTGAATTGTATTGTAATAAAAATCCGAGAAGTTATGGGTGTGACTACTATGTTATGTAACAAATGACTACCATTGTAACATAACATATGACATTAATAGAGGTTGAAGTATGTAATGATATTTAAATTATTGTTTATAATAAACTATGTGTACTTTAATCACTAATTTCAACTTATTATGTATTGTAGTATTTTATGGATGCTGAACAACTAAATTCCGTCTTATTGGACTATCTGAGAAATGCTTGGACCGCATATTTTTTTAAATTTTATAACACTCTAGGATAAATGATGAATAAGTTTATATCTTCTTAGGTATTATGTTATATTTCTAATGTATAAGAAATTAGCTAAATAGTAATTGGACATCAATAATAATAATCATAATAATAATAATATTCTTAATTTTAATAATATTTTTTTATAATAATAATACTAATAATTTTTATTTTTTATAGATATATAAAAATGAAAATATTAATTTAATAAATTAATGTGATAATAATAAAGATGAAAATAATAAAATAGTAATAATATTAATATTAATGATAATAATAAATAATAAAAATGATAATATAATAAAAGAATAATAATTATAATATAATTATTAAATTGTCTTTGTTTAGTGTTTAGAGGTTCTCCTAATATTGTTAACCCATTTACGTGCTGTTCTAGATATTGAACATTTCGTTATAGTTTTTTTTTACAAAACTTTTTAGAAGAAAATGGCTGCTTCAAAAAAATTCAACGCGTATACTAATTGGATTTCTAAATAATTATTAGAAACTAAAAATATCTAAAATCTTATCAAAATATTTGTCTTTGTAAAAATTACTAATCAAATTAGCCAGTTTTCAACGATAAACTTTTTTATTATATAAACAAATATAACTTAATTTATAATTACAAAAAATAATTAAATAATAATTAAACTTAGAGAAAAAAATAATTAATCATTATATTAGTAACTAAATTAGATACTAATTTAAAAACTAAAATTATTAATATTTAAAGTGATTTCTATTATTAATAAAAATTTATAAAATAATTTTTAAATTGCTATCTAAATTAGTTACCTTAGTTTTAATTATTAATATTTTAGATTTAAATTAGTATATAAAATACTAATAAAAATTAATTTAAAATATAAACTAGCAAGTAGTTAAAACTTTAATAATTAATTGTTAAATATTAATTTAGAAATTATTTTATAAATTTTTATTAATGATATAAATTATTTTAGATACTAATTTTTTTAGTTTATAAAATAGTTTTTAATTTATTCAAATAATAATTAATTATTTCAATTTTTAAAATTATTTTTTATTTAATGATTTTTTTAGTGTATATTTTATATTTTTTCTAAAAAGGAAGTTAGTTATCTTATATTAAAACATATTTTTTGACTAAGTATTAAAATAGTTTTTAATCTCTAACAGATTGATTTCATCACATCAAAACAAATGGATGAGGTAACAAAGTTAAAATATTTAAATGATTGATTTTATGACATGCTTGAGAAATGATTTTTGTTCTGTTTAAGTAATTCACCGACGGATTAGTTAATTTAATTAGAGTGCATGTTTTGAATTATTTATTTATATTAAATTTGAATACCAATGATTCATAAATTTGAAAATTAAGCATCGAAATTTTCTCTAATGTCAAAGTTGTTGAAATGAGTGTCTAGCTTAAATTATATTAAATTTTGTGCCTGAAAAATTATTTTTATTTGTAGAAATAGTTAAACAAAACGTTTATTTAAGTAATTTAATCTCAAGGGATCTATAATAATAGAAAAAAAATTGTTGAACAATTTTTGTTTGACTTTAAGTCACTCAATGTGAACACTGCATATGTTTTTACTGCAGTCGAAAAGTTATGCTATTCAACATACACTTCACACCTCTTTATAATAATATAATAATATTTTAAATTAAAAAATAAAATAAAAGTATTAAAATATTAATTTATTACTATGTAAGGTATATGTTTGAAATAAATTGTTAAAACAATGTTGCAAGCCATGCATGAGTAAAAGATAGTACAGAAATCACAAACTATTATAAAATTGCAGCTCATACTGTAGTATGATGCTTGCAAGAAAAGAATACACTAGTCAAAATCTCAAAGTTACAGTGACAAAATCTATTTTAAAACTTTGATGTAAACAAGTCTGGCAAGTGTAATAATGTCTATATTTTATATTAATACCACATATTTAATATGTGTATATTATATTTGATTAGACTATAAGCATCTATATAACATGTAATATTTTATTTATGGAGATATCACTACATGACTTTTTATGTAAAACAATGTTCTTATGCAATCCATATATAATGCTTGGAGATATGTGTCCAAGTATTGAGATAAAGTTGTGTTGAAGTCACAGTCAACACACTTAATCATCGAAGGAAATCATATCTGAAAAGAAAAATTATACTTTGATAACTCAAAAAGTTATATCCAATTTTTGATGTGATAGTTTTAAAAAAAAAATATAATGAAAGATACATTTATAATTAAATGATGTAAAAAATAATTAAAATAATAGTATTAAAAGTTGTAGGGTGGATGTAAAAAATATGAGTTGCCAATGTATTATGGTTCTATGTGAAAATCATGGAAGAAGCAATTATATAAATAAAATAAGTCATAATTTTAGAAAAAGGAGGTATCTCCTCCTTAAATGACTAGAAGATTATCATAATGTGTTTTCTTTTCTTCAATTTATAATGTTGGAGATCTCACGTCAACTAGAAATAAGAATGTTTTATAATATATGAGTGAATACAAACCTTATTTTATGAATCAATTTTATAAGATTAAATTAGGCTTATAGTTTAATTCTTAATATATAATATTAGAATTATCTTGAAAATTTAGTAAAATTTAATGACGAGTCCTACTTATTATACTCGTACACTCTGCCACTTTTTTCTTCACGCATTCATAATGAGACAACAAGTTAGCAACACACATCCTTTTCACTTTGGCTGTCAACATCCTTCCTAATCTGAACCTCTCAAACTCCTATAAGGATCAATTTTTTGTAAGTATGGATGAAAAGGTTTTAAATAGATGAAGAATGAATGTTTTAATGTTTTAAAGTTGAAAATGTTTATATATAACCAGTTCTCTCCTATCAAGGGACTAAGACAGGGTGACCCACTAGCACCCTAATTATTTCTTATTATGGTTTAAGGGTTGGAGGGGGTAAGGAGACTGGCCCAACAGAAAGACTATATGATGGGATTAAAGTGGGACAAGACCAAGTGGATGTCAGTATGCTATAATTCACTGATGATACAATTTTCTTTTGTGAGGCAGATGTAAAGAATATCATAATAATCAAATGTTCCTTAAGATGTTTTGAACTTGCATCGAGGTCGAAGATAAACTTTAGAAAAAGTAAAATTGTTGGTTTAGGGATACAAAATCTTGTAATCCATAGATTCTCCGAGATTTTAAATTGTAACATAATGGACGTGCCTTTTAAATACTTGGGTGTTCCTGTGGGGGATAATCATAGATGAAAGGTACTCTGAAAAGATATGATCATTAAAATTAAGAATAGGCTTGCCACATGCAAAAGAAAATAACTATCTTTTGTATTTAGAGTCACACTTATAAAAAAATTCCTTTTAGTTGTCCCTTTATACTATATTTCTATGTTTAGAATTCCTATAGGTGTTGAGAAAGTAATTAAAAGATTACAGAGATATTTTTTATGGAGTTGAGGATGTGATAAATGGAAAATTGCAGGATAAAATGGGAATAATTATGTAAACCCAAATCTGCGAACCTAGGAATAAAAGATCTCAAATAATTTAATATAACACTATTAGGAAAATGGAAGTGGAGACTCGAGGGTGAGGAATCATGATTATGGAAACGGGTCCTAGAATCTATGTATGAATCATGGAGAGGGATATATGACATAAATGATTCAAACCTTGATTCTTGGTGGTGGAGAGATACCAGAAATATATATGGGGGGAGTTCAAATAACTGGTGGTATGCGTAGAGGGTGGAAATTACGAAAAGGGAATAAAATTATGTTTTGGTCTGATAGATGTCTAGGGAATGATTATCTCAAAAATAGATATCTTAGAATATTCTTAAACTCAGTTGAAAAGAGGGTACAACTGAACAATATGGTATATGGTATGAGAATAAGTGGAAATGGCAGATTACGTGGAGAAGAGAGTGGTTCCAATGGGAATATGAATCTTTTACTGCCTTCATGAATGAGCTGAAAACTATATCAATTGATAAGCATAGGGAAGATGTATGGATTTGGTTGGGTTATTCTTCAAGTACATATTCTATAAAATTTTCCTATGCAACACTCTTGCCATGTACAAATGTGCAACCACAAGTTAACTTCAACTTTGATTCATTATGGAAAACAAAAGCGCTTCCCTCAACATAGTATTTTGTATGGCGTGTCATAATTTGAAAAATGGCAACTTATGAAAACTTAATGATCAATTCAGGAGTGTGTAATGTGTGGTCTTGAATAGGAGTGTGTAAGTCATCTCTTTTTTAACTGTAAAGTGGCATCCAAGGTGTGGTATATGATTGATTCATGGGCTTGAAGGTTATTTGTACATTGTGATAGGGCTGAGCAACACTTTGCTCAAATAGATATTATGGGTATAAATAACATAGATAATAATATATGGAGATATATGTGGATTGATGTCATATGGGAAATTTGGAATCATAGAAATAGAGTGATATTCAATGATGCAATGGTAGATCCAGTAGAAATTTTCAGAGTGGCACAAATTAAGGCTTGGGCATGGGTAAACTATAAATTCCTTAATACAATTTTTTTCCTACTCTCATTGGTGCATTAATTTGATTGCTTGCCTAAAATCGCTTCATTGAACTCTCTATTGTTAGATACATTTTGCTTGTTTGTTTTTTTCCCTTATATCTGAATGCTTATAATATATGCATAATCCGTGGATTTGAGAAACTGTACAAGGGTGTAGCCGCAGAGGCATGCGGGATTACATTATATTCGGGTTCTCAAATTGTTGGATGGAAATTTCTACAAGTCTGCAGGGGTGATTGGCAGACCAATTTTTAACATTTAAAGAGATACTTTGAGCATAATGTAAACATATATAAACTAAACTAAAAGTTTCATGGATGAATGTAATTTCGTGTTAATTTTTTGTGGGTAGTATTTCTTGGTTGGCTAATGGCTAATGTCAAAATATGTGTTTTGGTGATAATTTTACCTCTATATTTTGTTAGAGGCTGTTTTTGTATACGGGTTGGAGTATTCCCAATACTCCCATTTATTCCATTTTATTGCTAATAAAAGATCAATTCTTCATTTATCTAAAAGTTGTATCTCTAAAATCATTTCTCTTTGATTTTTATATAAGTTTATGAGTCAAATACTTATATTTTTCTGTATTCAAATTTTTAGTCTTGGAGGTTTACAAAAATATATTAAAGTTATTGATCAATATTTCAATCATATTGAATTTTTTCTTTTTTTCCTTAAATTTGAGATCTTTAATTATGTTGCTTGGGTACATGTAAAATTTAATGAGGGAAGATTGATCTTGGTTTTTAAATAAGAAATTATTCAAATAAGTTAAGACTTTTAAAAAAAATTCAAACCCTAAACCTTAAAATATAAAGTTGACTAAATTCATAATTTCTAGTTGAGATGAATTGCAACCTAAGTTAGATAGATGAGCTGACGTGAAATTAATTGTGTTTTACTATGTATGGTTTTTTTAAATAAAAAAGGATATTGAATCACCTATGTTTGATAAGAAAGTTTAATTTGATATATTGTAATTATGTTCATTACATGAATATATACGAGTGATTATTTGTAACCTATTGATGTTGTATTTGTGTGAAAATGATAAGTAGATATTATATAAAATGTTGCATTTCTTTTCTTGAATGAATTGGATGTTTCAATTAAATTAAATTGTGATAGAAATATTTTGTGTGTATTTAGTAATAAATTTTTAAGATAAAAGGAAAAATTGTCTTAGCTCACATGTATATCAAATTATGTTATGATTACCATATATGTTGAAACATTCCAAGTGCTCTTGTTACAAATTTTGTTTTGCTACTAAAAAATAAAACCAAGTACATATGTTGCTAAAGTGAATGGGAACCACTTGAGGAAGATTCAATTGCTCACATTTAATTCTACTAAAGAACATTATTGCCTACACGACTATTTGATGGCTCAAATTTCCAATTGATCACTTAAATGATAGATTTTCTCATTCACATTATGCTTGACAATTTTCTTCTTGATCTAGTTAAAAATAAAATTTACCCAAAACTCTAGTTAACTTAACAATGAGTTTATTTGTTCAAAAAGTTAAGTTCAACTCAATTTTATTTTCTAACTTAAATCCAAATAAACACTAAATATTTTTATCAGAATCATTTAATGCATTAAGTGAATTGTCACATTAGTTTGCTTCCTCAACACATTACAAGAAAAAACATATGTAGAGTGGGTCACTGACGATCTCAAAGGCAAAAATCTGATTCTAGTTATATCTTTGCGTCAGTTTTGTGTGGGTTTTAAAATGGATGCTCCAAACTTGGAAACTAATTTTTTGTTACGTCGACGTGTGACTAATAGAGTGGGCTCAGGCCGAACTAAGACAACCGATAATAGTGTGGGCTGAACCCTCGCTAATTGAAAGCTTATTAGCGTAGGCTAGGCCCTCGCCAATAGAGTGAGTTGAGCCCTCGCTAAATGGAAGCTAATAATGAGGGTCAAGCCCGTTAAATGTAGTACGTGTTTTCCTTGTAATTAAGTAGGGTGTAGCTGACACTACACAATAAAATGAAAAAGTCTATAGTGGGCTAGGTCCTTGTTGAGTTCTGACTTAGGTTCACATGTTCTACCCTAGTGTCGGGTATCTAGTTAGTTATCAAGTCAATTAGAAACTAGTTTCCAACTCCACAAATTCTCATATCTAGTCAATTATCAATCCAAAATTAGATAACCATCAAAATGCAACACGAACTCAACAATCAACAACTAACTTAAACACAACCAAGAAGCAACATAAGAGAAAACAAAATGAAAAAGTCTGGGGTGGACTAGGTCCTTGATAAGCCCTGACTTAGGTTCACATGTTCTACCCTAGCATCGGTTATCTAGTTAGTTATCAAGTCAATTATAAACTAGTTTCCAACTCCACAAATCCTCATATCAAGTCAATTATCAATCCAAAATTAGATAACCATAAAAATGAAATACAAACTCAACAATCAACAACAACTAACTTAAACGCAACAATAACTTAGAGAAAACAAATCAAAAATAAAAACCAACAAACAGAACTAAAATGAAAACAAAAACGAACTAACCAACAACCTCCTCACTACCTCACCCTGAAAGATTGGATTCCACCAAAAACCAAAAAAAGGAGCTAAGTCTTTTAAACTCTCCTTTACCACTTCAAGAAGCAAAAAATGAGGAACAACCAACGAATGATAGAAAGAAAAAATCCAACCACCAAGAAATGGAAGATACAAGATGCACCAAGAGCAATAGAGGCAAATTTGAGTCACGAACCAACCACAAATGAAGAAGTCGAAGACTATATTTGAGCGAAAATGAGAGGTAGGTAAAGTGAGGGCTAGTGATTTCGGATTTCAAACACAACAAATGGTAAAGTGAAATAGGTGGAGTGGAGAAAATGGTGCAGGTGGCACTATGTCACTTAACTAGCAAGGGCTAAGCCATAGCTTCCACCTACCTCCATGCTACGACCTAGCCTTAGTTTAGCCCTTGTAAAAGAACAAATTTTAAGTGTCGGCCATACCCTAACTTCTCCTACCTTAAAGCTAGCGTTAGCCTGACCTTAGCCTATCCTCTTCACATGTTGCGTCTGATGGGTCCTAGCTAGTCCTCTTCACATTTTGCGTCCGTTAGGCCCTAGTTTGTCCTCTTCACATTTTGCTCCGCTAGGCCGTAGTTTGTCCTCTTCACATTTTGCGTCCACTAGGCCCTAGTTTGTCCTCTTCACATGTTACATCCTCTAGTTCTCTTCACATGTTGTGTTGGCTAAGTCCTAGATTCTCCTACCTTAAAGCTAGCGTCGACCTGGCCCTAGCTTGTCCTCTTTACATGTTCCGTTAGTTTAACCCACATACACGTTTTTTGTTCTATTTATGTTTGTGTAGAGTTTTCATGGTCGACTTTGAACTTTATGATTATTGTAGTGTCTAGTTAGAACCGTGTTAACCAAATCTAAAAATATTTGTTGTTTTGTCGTCACTCTCTTTTGGTCTCTAGTTTAGTGTATTGTTGTAGTGACATGTTCTCACCAAAATTAAGTATTTTCAAAACCCATTCGACTTAATGCATAAAGCACTCAAGATATTAAGTTGTGGGCATGTGTATAAGATGTACCAGGTACCTATAGTCCTCATCTCATAAACCTCTTAATTTATCATCTCATAAACCTCATAATTTATACTAGAAAGTAAAAAAAAAGAATGCATTTTGTCCTTGAATATTTGCATGGCCCGACCAACCTTTGACAAAAGAAAACAAAATTACTTAACCTACTAAACTAAAGTTTATGAATAAGGTAAGATTATCCTATCTTGGAAAATGCATTATGGACTCTTATGCAAAATGCAGTTTGGTTATATTCTAATGCAATAATAGAGATGACAAAGTGGGTTAGGCTGTGTGGACCGGTTCGCGACCGATTGAGAAAAACACGGGGCGAACTGCTTATTCCAACTTGCTGGCCCGCTTAGGCTCACCTTGCATAACCCGCAGCCCCGCACGGGACAAGTGCGAGGTGGGGTGTGCTAGCCCACATGACTGAAAAATTTAGAAATTTCTATTTGCACCCCAATATTTTCTTTATGCAGCCTCATATTTCACATTTTGGAAATTTTACTCACATCTTATTACGCATGTGTCATGAGAATAATATTGTGAAACCATTCACCTAATGTATCTAAATAAAAAAAAAATTAAATTTATTCAAAATTTCTATTTTAAAAAATATTTTTTATTAATTTTTTAAAAAATATTTTTTATACGAGCTGGCCACGAACCAACTCTTATGCGGGACAGGCAAAATGTGGGACGGGTCAAATATTCCCTATACTGTCAAAGCAAGAATATATCTATAGTGCTATGAATGGAAGGGTGGAAAACTCAACCAATATCAAAAGTTCAAATACAGTTTGCTGCAATAATACTATTATGATATATAATTTCTTTTCTCTGCCCAACTGGTTGTTTTTTGTTCACTTTATGTTTTTTGTAAAGCCTTCTAAAGTTGAGTAAAGATTCCTTCTTAGTTTTATTAGGTTCTTTATAGGTTTATGTGGGATGTTTTTTGCTATTGAAACATGATGATTGACTACCTGAGGTAGTTTGTTTTAATAGGATTGTAAATATATCTTAAATACTCTCATTTATTATTTTTTTACCGTTAAAAAAAATTATCCTCTCTTAAGCTTGAGAAAAGTTGTCCACCAGCAAAATCCAGACTCATGATCAATAGAAAAGATATACATAGTACCCACCCTAGAAATGTATGAATTTAGTACTTACAAGGGGATATTTCACCAAAATGGTGCACTTTTTTTTCATATTTACCTAAATGGGAAAAGGCAGAAAAAATTACAAGAATGGGTAATTTTTGGTCAAAGTTGTCAATGTTGTAGTCAACATCAATTAAATTTATTAATCAACCTAATTTTTTTTTTAATTAAAGTTTCTAATTGGATTGACAACTTCAGTTTAAATAAAATTGGACATGAGATTGACAATTTCTCTCAATTAAAGTTGCCAATTCGGTTGGCAAGTTCAGTTGATTTTTTTTTTTCAAAAGAAATGACAATTAATATTTTTGAAAATAAAAATATATAGTTAACATTTTTATTGTAATTATAATATTAAAATTTAATTTTGTTTTATTTAAGAAACTGATATATAAAGTTGAAGAATTAAAAATACTTTTTTTATAATAATTTTAAATAAATTGGGTTAAAAATGAGTTGTGTGATAAATTAAAAATATTTACTATTTTTTAAATATTGTTAAAGTTAAAAATATACTTATAAAAATGTGATATGTATAAATTTTTAGATTATATAATATATGAAAGTATAAATTATATAATATGTAAAAAGTAATAATATACATGTATTTATGTAAAATAAATGTATTAAAAAATAAATGAAAATATTGAATAAAAGTCATTAAAAGAAGATGATATTAAATATTTGATGAGAACAACATTATAAAGGATGATTCTAGTGTCTAAATGGGCAATTTTCTCTGTTATGACCTTCATTGCGACAATAAGAACATTTTTTTGGCTTGTTTTGAATTGGTTGATCCATTTCATTGTACAAACTAGTTGTAATTGGTCGTCCCAAGTTTTTATGTCGCATGTGGAGGTCAGGTTTGAAATTTGGCCTAGTATAAGTAGACCAATAATCCTTGTTTTGAACGGGATGAAATTCAACTTGATATGCCTTTCTAATCGTGTGGAGGTTGTAAATCGGATCAATGAATGTCGTCATTTGTAAATGACAAAAGGAACAAACGACAATAATGTGACGATAGGAAAGTCAAAGAGCTTGGAAGTGGTCACAATCACATCACCAATCATTTAATCTAACTGTATATGATTGAGGTCGTCGACCATGTTGGGGGTGGTTAATTCTTGGACATCAAATTCAGAATTTTCTACATTAAACCTTTCCACAAAACACATAGTCGAATCTTGTTGATTTTTTCTAAATAAGGGTGTGATATCTTCTGGATAATAATGACTTACACGTAACATGGTGTCTATTTTGAAGGCTGGCTCAACAAATCATGTTTTTGTTTTTTCAAAAGTTGCCTTAACCAAAACGGAAATCGGCAAGGAACGAGATTCCCAACATAATTTCAATTTTTTAAAAACAACAAAAGTATTTTTAATTTTAACATTATTTAAAAAGTACTAAATATTTTACATTTATTACACAACCTATTTTTAATCCAACTTAATTTTGGGTAACTTTGTTTATTGTGAAAAAAAAATTAGTTTTAATTTTTTTTAGTTTTAATTTAAAAACTATTATTATATAAATGTTTTAATTTTAAAAAAATATTAATTATTTAAAAAAAAATCAACTGAACTTGTCAATCGAATTGACAACTTTAATTGAGAGAAATTGTCAATCCAATGTCCAATTTTATTTAAACTGAAATTGTCAATCTAGTTTAAAACTTTAATTAAAAACTACCAAGCGAGAGATTAATAAATTAAATTGATGTTGCCTACACCATTGACAATTTTGACCAAGAATTATTTTGTAATTTTTTCTGTTTTTGCCCATTTTGGTAAATATGAAAAAAAACTGCACCAAAAATATCCACTTACAAGCATCATCTCTTATATATTATTTACATTCTATCGGCTCATTCAATCATAGGATGAAATAAGCAACATGCAGAGAATATGAATTGAAAAAGAAAATTACTTCTAACCTAATACAACCAAAAGATTTAAACTGAAGTTACAATCAACTTCACAATATGATTTATGCAGAACCAAATTGTTTCAGCTGAAGCAATTTGTAGACAGTTTTACTTTTTTAAAAGGATAGAAGTTTGTACGTTTTAAATAGGTGCACCTGTGTTCTATTTTGATTGAGGTGTCTATTTGAGCTAAGGCTACCATACCGCCGTATAACTAAATTCTACTAATTAAGAAATGTCTTTATTTATTTTTTGTAGACTAGCATGTTCTTAGATTCTTCACACTTAAAGTGAATTTTTTTAAAGTGATCAATTACTTTACTGGCATATTCATAAGTTTTTTTTTTCTTTTCAATACACTCATTGGGATTGAACCTTACTACTCAGAATTAATGAACCATTTATAAAATAAATAAATTTGGTGGACAAATTTCAACTTTTATAAGTTTAAGAAAATTGAGTTCCTACTGCATAATAACGTGCTAACAAGTGTTACCACAAACGATTCCTATTCACAAGAACCCTTTCTTGTATGACAGAAACACATAATCTACGTTGCAATAAGTTGGGAATCATGTGACCATGTGTTGCGGAAGATTAATGGTTAGGGTGATAGGTTACTAACATAGAAGCTATTAGTAGAACAAGTTTGTGGACCATATGCGTTATAAATGCGTACATGCATATACTTGAAGTTAGTATTACAATAGCGACAATAACAACAATAATGAACTTCATGAAAACTATAATTATGCTATCAAGATCATGCAATAGAGCCAAAATTGTAAGAAAGACTGATAGGGAGTCCCTAGATACAAACAATTTCCATATAGGGAACAAGTCAGTAGTGAGTAGAAGACAGGATAAATCAAAAAGGGTAAGCAAAAAATTGCTTATGATATTTGCATATTCGTGAAGTAGTTAAAAGACAAATACAAAAGCCAAAGAGATTTGTTTAAAAAATAGTACGTGGTTGCATTCAAACTTCTATTATTGTATATACGTCTACATAAGTGTATACTGTCATAGAGATGCAGAAATGTGTACAATTTCCAGGTGGGGATGAGAATGAAGGTTCTATATGCCTATACTTCACCCCTTTGTAATGGAAAACGAAAGTTAGATAGATATATAGTGTGTGATTCTTTATTTTAGTAGTGTGGACAATTTGCATTAACTATTATTAAGTATGCACACTGGATAGGAAAGTAGAGCAGAAGAGAACAAAAAAAGATCACCCACCAATTTGAATTCTGAGCTAAGCCAAAATTTGGAAGCATTTGGGGGGTAGGACCCATCTCTGAAATCTTCTTCAAGGTGGTGGAAAATAGAGAGAGATGGAGGGTTTGTTTTTTTTTGTTGAAGTTTTAACATGCAAAGGACCTGATAGGGTTTGTGATGTTAACTACCATTCCTTTTGGTTTCAGACAGATCTGAGGGTCAAACTTTCCAACAAATTCCTATTAAATGTATAATTTGGTTGTACAAATTTTGGTCAAAAATACAAGAATGCCCCCCCTCTATTTGAGGGGGAAGAGCCATAGAGAGATGTAATGTGAAAAGTAGATTCCATTTGGGTCTTAGGGTATAGGTGCAAATGAATATATCATATAATATACATTATAATGCATATGATAAGCAACTTGCAAAACCTTTCATTGTGCTCTTATAAATATTCTTCAACTTAGTACTCTATTGTCTCAAGGCAGTATTTCCAAAACAATTAGCCATAACAACAGTAGAGAGAGAGGAGAGAGAGATGGAACTTTATGATCATGATTTCTTGGAGGAATCTACTGCTCTAAGAAGAGAACCATGGGATACCAATCCACGTTCACAAGAAAACCAGCCTTTCTCTAATGCCTGGAGTTTTGATTGTTTTGATCAAAACTATCAATCTTTTCCTTCAAATTCTTTCTGTTTCCAACAAGTTCCTCAGAGTTACAATTTCGACTACACCTTCAATGAAATCTATAGTTCTTTGCTTGATGAATTCTCTGCACCCCAAATTGTAGATTCATCTTATAACACCCCTCCATTTGTGGCTCATGAAGATTATCCACTGTCCATGATGGAAGAAGAAGATCCGGGTTTGCTTGGGGAAGAGCTTCATTGTTTGGACCTTCAAGCCACATGCAAAATGGAGCCAAGCCATTCCCCTGAAAGGCCTGTTTTCAACACAGATCCATGTGTGGAAAGAAAGAATAATAGAGCAAAGAAGCTTCAGGGGCAGCCTTCCAAGAACCTAATGGCAGAGAGGAGAAGAAGGAAGAGATTAAACGACAGGCTCTCCATGCTAAGATCAATTGTCCCAAAGATAAGTAAGGTATGAAGTGAGAATGACTCATTTTCATTACAAAATAGTACTAAAATGTAAAGCTACATATAGAACTACTTTGTTGTGTGTCATATATGCAGCATAAGTGCTGATTTTGCTTGTTGAAAATGCTTCTCACAGATGGACAGAACATCTATACTTGGAGACACTATCGATTACATGAAAGAGCTCTTGGAAAAGATTAACAATTTGAAGCAAGAAATAGAAGTGGATTCCAACACGGCTACCATTTTCAAGGATTCAAAGCCAAACGAACTCTTAGTAAGAAATTCTCCCAAGGTATATGTGTTCTTCTTGGGGTTTTCAAAATTTGTTCTCAGCCTAACTTATAACTTTACAAACTAGTTTAGGGCAGTAAAAATTACCTACTACTTATATTCATTAATTTGATCATATCACAGAACTAACCTACCAAGATTGTTTTAAAGTGAAATAGATCATCATTATTGAAGGATCTCAATTGTGATTTGGTGCAGTTTGATGTGGAGAGGAGAAATGGCAATACAAGGGTGGAGATCTGCTGTGCAGGGAAGCCAGGCTTGTTGGTGTCTACAGTAAACACATTGGAAACATTAGGTCTCGAGATCCAGCAATGCGTTATTAGCTGTTTCAATGATTTCACAGTGCAAGCTTCTTGTTCAGAGGTACATTAGATAAGGTTAAAATGAATAGATATAAACACCATGGTTTTGGCACTGTCTAAAAATCCTTGCTTGTATATATAGATTTTGTGTTTATATATATGGTCTTTTTTGTTGAGTAATCCTTTTGTTTCTCTATTTGTTATTCAATATGAATTGCAGCAGAAGACAATTCTTAGTTCTGAAGATATAAAACAAGCACTATTTAGAAGTGCAGGATATGGAGGAAGATGCTTGTGAGAATAGAAGCTAGAGATCTGCAGAAAACCACAGCAAGTGCACTTTCGCTATGTATGAAGAGTTTTTGAGTTTCTGATAATGATCCATTGATTTAGAAGCCAAGCTTGCTGGATTTCTTTTTTCTTATGTATCACAATAATTTATTTCTTCAACAGGAACATGTTAACATGTTCATATTAATGGAGATGCCTATTAATCATGGTGATTGGTTTGTTTGTTCTCTAACATTCTTAACAAAAACAACACTCAATTGTGGTATAAAATCAGACAGAAAGTTAGAGAGATCAAAGTGTAGAGAAGCTAAAATTAACCATAAATTTTAAAGAATGGTAAATTAAGATTAGTTTATCTTAATAGTCAATGTATAATTATCTAGTTAAGATATAATGAAATTAGGTTATTGGAATGGAGGATCAAGCCAAAGTGCAACTGCAACATTAATTAAGAGAGTAAAGTTCCAGCTTTCTGCCGATAAAAAAATTAAAAATAAATAAATAATAATAATTTAATTGTAACAAAATAGTAAAACTTTATGTATAGAGAGGACAGACATATTTAGCATAAAAAAATACAGACATTTTCCTATTCCTATAGATGGTGTGACATTTTAATGTTTAATGTCATTTCCTAGAAATAAAGAATATGAAAATGATAATTACCGAGTTACAGTTACAGAGGCTTTAAATTGTTAAACACACTTTTTTATTTATTACTGAATTTAATTTACATGTATTGTTTGTATATTTTTCTTATAAATATTTGCTTTACTTTTATTATTAAAAAAATTCATTGATGTAAGATGAATTTTAATTAAATGGTTATGTAAAATATTTTAATATTAAATATATATATATAGAGAGAGAGATAGAGTGCGAGGGAGAGAGAGAGATAACTTATATAACGATTATTAATTTGAAGGGATAAAATCAGTTCAGTTAAAACGGCAAAATATCACAAATCCTTGAATGTGTAACTTTTTTATTTTAATTTTAAAATCAGTGTTGCATGACCTTTGTTTCTTATGTGCTTGCTCCAATAAAGAGAACTCATTTTTTTGATAATTATTTTCTTCGTACAAAGCCTTCTTATTATTTTATACAGATATTAAAAATTAAAAAATATATTTATTATTAATAGACTTAATTAAGTTTTAATTTTTTATGATAAATTAGGATATTTTCAATTAAATCTCTACTGAAAACTTTCATTCTAACATCAATCAGGGATATTCCTTTATATTATTATTGATTATGTGACTACACATAAAAAAGTAAAAACAAAAATTAATTAAATTTTAAATTTATAATAAATTTCATTATTTTCAGTTAAATTCTTGTTAAAAAGTGTCTAAAATTTATATATTTTTTAATTTAATATCTAGGATAATAAAAAAATTTGAAAATCCATTTTTTTATTGTTTAAAATGAAAATATTTTACCTGAGACTGTAAAATCAGATGATAGTGTCATTCGGTAGAGATATAATTAAAAAATATAAATTTGAATATTTAATAAGAACTTAATTAAAAGTATTTAAATTGTTTAAGATTTAAAAGTTAATTAAATTATACTTTTTTCAATGTGTAGGTATGCAGAGGATGACGTTGTAAAGTGATACACGTTACCCAATAATAATAAAATTAAATGATAAAATTCAATTAAAAAATAAATAAAGTTGAATATTCAATGAAACAATATTTTTAATAAAGATTTAATTTAAAATATTTAAATTTATCAGGAATTTTAAATTTAATTAAATCTTATTAATATTGTATATTTCATTAAAAGTAAAATATGTTATTATTATTAATATATATTTTCACTTATCAAAGGAAAATATTATTAGTATATATATATATATATATATATATATATATATATTACAGGAAAAAAAAGTTGTAATAAACACTTATATTTTTATTGTTTTTTTTTATCGGTAATGAATTAATTAAATTTAAAAGGGACATTTAAGGGTGTCCCAACCCTTACACAAAAGAACTAGATTAAAAACAACATACAAAACATGAAAGGATAAAGTGGGTTTTCCAGGCAACATAGGCCAGATGTGTTGAAGCTCGGCCCTTCCAGTTTTTCACCCCAAAACCTGTATGGAACACTCACATAACTACTGCTACATTTGAGTTACCAAATGTAAACATAGACCCCACTCACTTGCAAAGCACAAAAACTATACAAGAAACCTAACACCTCCTACTGTGTCGTGACTACAACCCCAATAAGAAGCAGGAATCAACATAATACAAGACAATCAGAATCTGCCAACTCTCCTCCCAAACCCATCATGACAGAGTTATGCAGACAAAGTCTGTTAAGCTTGACAAAAAATTTGGGGCATCCATTCTTCAGAGTGAAACACAAGTGCACCATAACTTCCACGCAAACCAAATGGGAACCTACTAGACTTCATAGCTTCTCAACATGTTGTTACGTGGAGGGACCTGCATCAAGATAGGCACAGACCAGCACCTTTCAGACCAGCCACAGTCCAACGCAAAACCTTACAACACACATATAGCTAAAAACTGGCCAGCGACGTGACAAAAACCAGCGTACCCAAGACAACAAACCAATTTCCCTGCATATTGGATGTCCAGCTTTCCCAGAAGCATCAAAATAATATCAACACACACATAAAAGACATTGAATTGGATTTAAAAGTCAGTCCGTGAAAGAGTAAGAGAAAGGGCCTTCCCTATGTTTAAGCCAGGACCATGACAGAAGTTGAGCTGCTTGAAGAATTTCCTCAGGATCAGGAATGCCTTGTTTGAAGATCACATTATTTTTGTGCTCCCATATGCTTGAAGATCACATTACTTTGAAATTTAAAGGTGATATTGTTTGATTAGATTCTTTTCCACTTATTTAAGTTTTAAGTATATAAATTTGGGAATTTTAAATTGAATTTCTATTAAATTTTGTTGATTGAATGAGAATTCCAAAAATTTATATTTTTTAACTAATTTTTTTATATTTAATTTTTTTTATTAATTAAATGACATGATTATTATTTTTTGTTATTTTGTTGTTGTATCAAACTGAATGACGCAATTTTGTGGTTGACATAAGTGAATTGAAGAGTAAAACAATAACGATAGTAAGAGTTGTGATTAAATGTAAGTAATCTGGTTGTAAGTTTTTATCCTTCACATGTAAGTCTAATTCATCCTTATTTTGCAGTCTCCAATACCGTATTTAAGTCTCTTCATTTTCTTTCCTCTTCATTTTCATTTACCCTCATCAAACTTGTTTTCATTTTCACTTCCTTTTCAATTACATCCAAAGAAGTTGTTTCTTGTTGTTTTGAACCAAAGCAACAAAAACCACCTGTTATTGGATGTCCCAAAAACAAGTCTTGTTATTGGATGTTCTTTACTACCTTCACACGCAACTCCAACTTCATGCTTGTTCTACTGTTCAACTTCACACTTGTTTCACAGTCTTCCAAAACCGTTTTACGTTTCTTCTTCGTTTTTGTGTACCAACAATAAAAGTCACATGTTATGTAATGTTACTCATACAACTATGTCATTTAATATCAACAGAAAATAGCACATAGCCTAATTAAAAGAAAAATTAAATGAAAGAAACTCAATTGAAAAATATAAATTATTTTAGTACAACCAACAAAATTTAATAGGGATTCAATTGAAAACACTCAAATTTACCAAGAACTTGAAACTTAATTAAGCATTCATTTTATAATTTAAAAAAAGGAATATATGACTTTATTTTATTATTTAGATTTACTGTTCTTTTTATATTTGATTCATTATCACTTATTAGACTAAAATTACATTCATGAGAATGTTAAAACTTGAAGATTGAAATTATGGTGAATTATTTCTTAAAATGTTACTGCAATGTTAACATCTGATATTACAAATGCTAGATAAAATGTGAGCAATAAGTCATATGATCGCTACATGATAAAATCAATTTTGAGTTCTTATAACTTAGAACTTCATAAAGTTTTCAGAAAGAGAAAACTCGGTTCTCTTTCTAAATTCATGTGAGCTCGTGAGTGCGTTACAACTAGTGTGTGTTTTATAGGCTAAGTTATGTAAGACCTTTTATATCCTACATTAATTCTCACTAAGTAATTTTTAATGTCTATTAGTAATGAACACTCTCATTGTTGTTGCTTCTAGTTCCTACTTTAAGCATCATTATTTCCCACCATAAAAAAATGAATGAATAATCTTCTTGTCTCATCATTCAACCATTTAATTAAAACTATAATACAAATTGCAAAGAAAACCCAAATTATACTGACTCATTCGAGATTACATCAAATTGATATGAAGATTGAATGTTACTTTGTTCACAAGCTAACCCTAAAATTTGTAAGAACGATGATGATTTCATGTGGTGTTGGATGTTTTTATACATGTGTTAAATGCAATTATGTATGGAAGGTATGATTAATTATATATGCTCTCAAAGGTATATCATTAATGATGAGATGTGTGACATGATGTATACATGACATTGTCCTTTTTAAGTGTCCCTTCATGGGTGGTGAATCCTATATGGATTGCGTATATACATGTATGTGTTGGTATGTATGTATATAAGGTTTGACCATGGATAAATGATTTGCATGACTCTTGATGGATAATGTAGGGATACTTGAGGTGGTATCAAGTCTTGGGTGATAATGATAAACATGACACTCAGGTTAACATAACAGATGTATAGTGACTTCATTTGTCTAGTCAATAGTGACTTCATTGTTGTCTGGCACATAAATAAGACTTTAAGTGATGAGAAACAGAAAATGACTTATATCTGACTTGGTAGTTGGTGTATATCTGACTTTGTAGCAAACGATTGATGTCATTCTGACATTAGGAATATAGGTTAGTTAAGGTCTGATGAGTCAAGACACATCAAATATTAGTCTTTGGTACGACTTGTTTATCTTAGTTTAGGGTCTTATGGGGACATTAGACATTTGGTCATTAGTTATCACATGTAGCTAAATTTGGTCATTAGTTATCACATGTGGCTAAATGTAAGTTAAGTAATATTTATATGCATAATTTTAATATATGCATATGAATATATGATTATTACACGAAAATATTGTAGAACATGGAAGCTTTGATGATCCAAATTTGTGTTGAAATTGATGTTGTGCTGCTTTTGGTTAGAGCTTAGTCTAGGGTGTTTAGAATTCTTGTAAAGATCATTCCCAGTCCTTTGCACAAGCCGATTCAAGCTATTTTAGAAGAGAAAATTGTTTTTCTAAGAAAAGAGTAAAACAACCGATTGAAACCACGATATAATCAGTTGTTTATCACTTAGCTTGATTGAAGGTTTTCAAAACTGTTTTTGCCACCTGATTTTGAATTTTGCAGGATTCCTTGGTGAGAAAACAACATTTGTGGTACTTGGATAGTGGGTGTTCTAAGCACATGACTGGAGATGCATCAAAGTTTGTTAGCATCACTCTTAAACAGGAAGGGCATGTGACCTATGGAGACAACAACAAATGAAAGATCCTTGGTAAAGGTACCATAGGTAATGAAAAATAAATTTCTAATCCATGATGTTCTCTATGTAGAAGGGCTCAAACATAACCTACTCAGCATAAACCAACTTTGTGATAGAGGATACCAAGTCACATTCAGAACTAACACATGTGAAATTCGTCTACCAAACTCAAAGGAAGTGCTACTAGTTGGTAAGAGATCAAAATAATGTTTATCTACTTGATATTTCTAACTCTTCATCTATTGGCTGTCTCTTGACAAAGCATGAGGAATCATGGCTTTGACACAGAAGGTTTGCTCACATACATATGAATCACTTGAATAAATTGATTTCAAATGATCTTGGTATTGGCTTACCCAAACTCAAGTTTGAGAAGGAACATGTGTGTGAGGCTTGCCAAAAGGGGAAACAAACAAAAAAATCTTTTAAACTAAAAAACTTTGTTTCCACCTCAAAACCTCTTGAGTTACTACACATGGATCTTTTTTATCCTTCAAGAACTATGAGCCTTTGAGGAAATTTGTATGCTCTTGTAGTAGTAGATGATTTTTCCAAGTTTACGTGTACCATATTCTTACATTCAAAAGGGGAGAGTTATTCTGAATTCAAGAAGCTAGCAAAAAGACTACAAAACACTTGTTGCAGCAACATTGGTGCAATTAGGAGTGACCATGGTGGAGAATTTTCAGAATGAGAAATTCAGCAACTTTTGGAACAAGTTAGGCATCTTCCACAACTTCTCTGCACCAAGGACACCTTAGTAAAATGGAGTGGTGGAGAGGAAGAACAGATCACTTGAAGAACTACCAAGAATAATTCTGAATGAATCATCCTTACCTAAGTGCTTTTGGGCTGATGCAGTAAGTACAACATGTTATGTGATGAATCAGGTTCTTATCAGGCCAATCCTGAAAAATACTCCATACGAGCTGCTAAATGGAAGGAAGCCTCACATAGGTCACCTAAAGGTATTTGGATGCAAATGCTACATCCTTAACAATGGTAAAGAGAATCTAGGTAAGTTTGATGCAAAAGGTGACAAAAGGTATTTTCCTTGGTTATTCCCTATCTAATCATGCATATAGAGTTTACAATAAGAAACTTATGACTGTAGAAGAATCTATGCAAGCTGTTTTTGATAAAACTAAAAATTATGAGCAAGGTCCAACAAAGATCAGTATAGAAGAAGATGAGCAAAATATCTTCTTGAAGAATCTGGAAAACTGTACAGAAAATCAACCGGTTGATTCTGCAAAAAAATCGATTGAAAATATGCAACAGTGTAATCTTCCAAAAGAGTGGAGGATCCTTAGAGATCTCTCTATTGAAAACAGCATTGGGCAGATCAACAAGGGTGTTTCTACAAGAAGGAATGTAGAAAACTTTTGCAATCATACAACATTTGTCTTCAAGATTGAACCAAAGTCAATCAATGATGCACTCAAAGATGAGCACTGGACTGCTACTATGCATGAGGAGCTCAACAAGTTTGTGAGAAATGATGTATGGGTCTTGGTTCCTAGAACAGATCAAATGAACGTCATAGGAACAAAATGGGTTTTCAGAAACAAATCAGATGATTTAGGGGTCATAACAAGGAACAAGGCAAGACTTTCTGCTAAGGGATACAACCAAGAAGAATGGATTATGATGAGACCTTTGCACCAGTAGAAAGGTTAGAAGCTGTGAGACTCTCACTGGCCTTTGCATGCATGAAAGGATTCAAGTTATTTCAGATGGACGTGAAACGTGTTTTCCTAAATGGAATTGTGAATGAAGAAATCTTTGTATCACAATCGCCTGGATTTGAAGATCACTTATATCCTAATCACGTATACAAGTTGAAGAAAGCATTGTATGGTTTTAAGCAAGCTCCAAGACAGTGGTATGAGAGGTTAAGTAGTTTTCTTCTATCTCATCAATATGAAAGAGGGAAGATTGACAAAACCCTTTTCATTAAAAAATCTGATTCTGCTGTAATCTTACTTCAAATATATGTAGATGACATTATATTTGGCTCTTCTAATGATAAATTGTGTGAAGATTTTGTAAAATCTATGCAGGGAGAATTTGAGATGTCAATGATGGGGGAACTCTATTTCTTTCTTAGGCTGCAGATCAAGCAAACTAAAGAAGGCATCTTCTTGTGTCAATCCAAGTACTGCAATGATATTCTCAAAAAGTTTGAGATGGAGAGTTGTAAAACTGCAACAACACTTATGTCTACAAATTGTTACTTAAGTGCTGATGAAGATGGAACAGCAGTGCACCAAACTAAATACTGGGTGTTGATTGGTTCACATATATTATGTTTGTTGTTTGCCTTTGTGCAAGGTTCCAATCCTGACCAAAGGAATCTCATCTTAAAGCTGCCAAGAGAATCCTTAAATATCTTAAAGGAACAACATCTGTGGGTTTATGGTATCCTTCACACTCTTCTAATCATTTAGTAGGATACTCTGATTTTGATTTTGCAGGATGTAAATTGAATAGAAAGAGCACAAGTGGAACATGTCATCTACTTGGATCAAGCCTTATATCATGGCACAACAAAAAGCAAGCTTGTGTAGCCTTATCAATTGCTGAAGCGGAATATATAGCTACAGGTAGTTGTTGTGCACAGATCTTATGGATCAAGCAACAACTGGAGGACTTTGGGTTGAAAGTTAGCAAGGTCCCTTTGTTGTGTGACAACACAAGTGCAATAAATCTCACAAAAAATCAGGTTCAACACTTTAGAACAGAACACATTGAGATTCGACATCACTTTATTTGTGATCATGACAGTAATGGAGACTGTGAGATTCAATTCGTTGCCACTGAAAGCCAGCTTGCAGACATCTTCACAAAACCTTTATCCAAAGACATGTTTTATTCACTAAGAAATGAATTGGGAATAATTGATTTATAAGCTTTATCTTAAATCTTTGTTGTTTTTTAATCCTTCTATCTTTCTATTTGTGAATACAAATAGGGGAAGAAGTGAGCTTTTAGGTTGTAATGTTCTAATATTTGCATATGTTTCTGGTTTTCACATTTGATTAAACATTGTTATAACTGCTATAACTGGTTTTTTGATTTAATATGAAACTCTGATACCAAATTTTAACCGGTTATTCCTGCGAAATAACCGATTGTTTTTTATGCTGCACCTATGCATGATTGACTGGTTTCTCACATTGATTTGGCTGATGTTCCTCACTACAAATCACCTAGTGGAAACTAGTTTGTGGTGCCTGATTAACTGGAACAGATTATCCTGTATTTCTATGTTTGCTTGTGAATGCAGGTTAAGCAAGATTCTAAATAGAACATTCCAAAAAAGCATCCCAAGGATTTGTCTCCATCAAATAGGGGGAGATTGTAGAACATGGAAGCTTTGATGATCCAAATCTGTGTTGAAGGTTGATATTGTGTTGCTTTTGGTTAGATCTTAGTCTTGGGTGTTTAGAATTCATGTAAAGATCATTCCTAGTCCTTTGCACAAGCTGGTTCAATCTATTTTAAAAGATAAAAGTGTTTTTCTAAGTAAAGAGAAAAACAACCGGTTGAAACCATGATATAACCAGTTGTTGTCACTTAGCTTGATTGAAGATTTTCAAAACTTTTTTTGACTTGGGTGACTGTCTAACCAATTCAACCGGTTAATGACATTTCAACCGGTTGATTGTCACATTTCATAACAGCTTTTCAAAAACCTATTGGATCTGTTTTCAGTTGAATTAAAACTGTTTTGGCTCATGATTGAACCTAGAACAGCTAATTTTAAAAGCTATAAATATGGTTTCTCTTTGGATTTCAAATACAACAACATATACACAGAAAGTGAGATTGAAACGGTTTTTGAGAAGAAATTCAAATCAAAGTTTTGTATGATTGCTAAGTAGTTGTGCATTGGTTCAAGGTCTGATCTTAGGAGCTCTGTGATTCCTGTAAATCCAAGTGTAATATTTTCTTTTTTGATTCTTGTTATAATTTCTTTTTCTATAATTGTGAAGTGTGTAAACCTAAAAGGTCAGAGGGTGTTCTGACTAAGGTTGTGTGAAGGCAAAGAGGGTGAGTGGTTCTTGTGGTATCAAGATCACCTCTTTGTGGCTTTGAGTGTGTGCAATCTGTGATTGATTACTAGTGGAAACCCAGTGGTTTTTCTGGGAACTGGATGTAGCTCAGGGTTGAGTGAACCAGTATAAATTGACGGTGTAATCTCTCTCTCTCCGTCCTTATAAACTATTTGATTTGATTTTGTTATTGTTGCTGCCATAAACAACCGGTTAAAACAAAGTTTCAACCAATTGAAATTCTGCAAACAGTTTCTATTCGCTTGTTTGATTGTCTTCCTTAATTACTTCTTCTGTGATTTTTGTTAAAACTTCATTCTTATCCAATCTTTTCGAAAATCTTTTGACAAACAATTCACCTTCTCTTGTTTAAGCCATTAATTCTAACATATATGTTTTATTTACATTATTTCACCTTTAAGTTGATCATGTGTTAACTACAATTATTACACATACTACTGGAGGTGATTCTGTTGCATGTTGCAATGGATATTAGGCCTATAACTGTGCATCACGGTTTAACCATACTGTTACATAAGTTTCTGTTTTATATAGCTTGTATCTACTATTGCTATTCCTTATGATACATCTTCACATTGTATATATACGGTAGCATGTATCTCTGATATCTCAAGATCAATAATAATATTTGGCTTTCTTCTTTGCATATCTCTTCTTTTTTGTGTATCATATGTTACACTCTTGCTGCACCATGAACCATAACCAGAATACTGATGCCATACAAATCCAATAGTGGAAGCGAATGGCTTCCAAATAATGCTGCTATGAGAGTTTTCATGATGATTTGAGGACTTTGGAATCTTAGAAATGATTGTATTTGTATGATATACATGTTAAAGTCCTATAGTATAATATTTAGTTCTGCAGAATCTGAGGTCCATATAGGTGAATCATTTTCAAAGTGGAATTAGCAAGTCCAAGATACCCAGAAACAACACCAAACTTATCAGACTTCATGCATCTTATAGTACTAACTCTAGATCTGTCTTTAGTGGTGAAGGGTACCTTCATATTATTTCCACTCCATCAGTATATAGTTATTCCATTTTCACGTTCTGCAATGAACAAAAAATCAAGATGAATACGTCCAACACGAGATGCCAGATCGAGGAATAAATTAAAAGAATAGCTAGATCCACGGGATATAAACCAATCATTTTTTTGTTGGATTCTTTCCCCAAAATGGCTCTTATCGTTTAACTATATTACTATATTTGGTGAGAATCTTTCTGATATGATCAATGAAGTGGCATGAAGACATTGAAGAAATGTGTAATCTCAAGATCTGTGTCACATAAAGCCACCGAGAGAGCTAAAGCTCAGATGTTTCCACTATAATCCTGATTTGCAGTTCGATTCAATTTGTATTGTAGAGGGAAAACATTACATGGAGATGAACAAACTTAAAATATTTGGATGAAGAATCATTTAGTAATACATTACTTGAGAAGGTGATGATGATGATTCAATGATTGGTTTTAACTTTTATTTTAAAACAACCTTTATCATACTGCAGATAGCACGTTTGTGTAGCCAAAAAGAATTCATAGCACGTTAAGCTGAATGTGTCTGTGGAGAAATGAAAACCAGCTCGCTAGCCCGGTCAAAGTATATTCTACCTGTGCAGTAAAGGACAATGCAATGTGGTCAAAAGTTTATAAAAAAAAAAAATAATATATATATATAATATCTATTTACTTAGAAAAATTAAAATTAAGTCATCAATTAAATATTTTTTTTATCTCGAGACATTAGTCTTTATGTAACGACAGAGATAGCTAAAGGAAATTTTAAAACAATTTTCTTATAAGATATTAATCTAGATATTTTCAGCTTTAATTTCAACTTTACACTACTAAAAAATTATTAAATAAAAATCAATTTTCATTAGTGCATAAAAGACATTTTATAACGACTTTATGAGGCATTTTACACTAGTCCTACCACCAGTGTAGATGTGGACGTTGTAAAATGTTAATTACATATAACACTGATTAACCAACCGGTGTTATATGTAGCCACATATTACACCGGTTACTAGAGTCAACCGGTGTAATATGGGGCTTAATATGTATCATGTGTGGGGCACATATTACATCGGTTGAGCAACCGGTGTACTATGTGCCCTTGGAACACAGTTTTTGCAATTGTAAAATCCACATATTACACCGTTTAAGACATTAACCAGTGTACTATGTGATATTCTTTGAGTCAATTGAGACCCCCATATTACACCGGTTAAGGTCACAACCGGTGTAATATATTCCATATTACACCAATTAGTGTCTTAATCAATGTAAAACATGTTAGTGTTTTTTTTTTTATAAATTTAACAAAATGTGTTTTTCTCCAAATTTATAAACTTGTAAATTTAATAAAACCAAAATACCATCCAAATTGATTTGTATATAGAGAGAAATATAAAGACATACTATTGAAACTAGTCAAAATTGTATAATAACGTCTAATGAAAATGTACATATGTTAGAAAGTTACAAATCATTCATATGTAGCTTTGTAGTTCATCTGTAGTTCCCGAGGAAGGGCTCTTAATTGCTAACAAGAATGTAAAAGGGGTTAGTTTTAAAGAGATGTAAATTATTTTTTGTTTTTTTTTTTCAGAAAGTGAATGTAAGTTGGGGTAATACGCCAGTGTGGCTTTAGTAAGGGGAATTCGCAAATGCTATTAGATGTTGTATTTTGCTAGTTTTTGTATTTTTTTTATGTATAAGGGTTGGGGCATCCCTGAAATGCCTCATTTAATTTAATTTATTCTTCGCTGATAAAAAAAAACAAATCATTGCATATTTTAATTCCTAATTTGTAGAAAGTACTTGACCCATTCCTGACGGATTTTTCAAGACTTTGTGTGTTTAGTGGCTCAGAATCTTCAAAAAGCTAAGAAATGTAAGAGTATATTAGTGTTCATACTAACAAATATGCATATATAATGAAAAATTAGAGCATTTAAAATCACATAATCCTCACACGTGTTATGGTCCACATCCAATGCATCACATAATAACCACATTTAAAGTTCCTTTGTTGCTTATTGCACTATTATGAAATATAAATAACAATTAATTTAATTGAACTAAAAAAAGTAAAACTTAATAGTTTTAATGAAGAAGTGAATATATACCTTAGGATAAATCCAATGTAGATTTTGTGATGATGAAGTGAATCTACCTCCTAAGACACTAGATACATTGATTGCACTAAAGAGAGAAAAATCACTAGTAATTCACAATAAATTATATAATTTACAATAACATACATTTGTACTACAGTCTTTATATCTTGACTTAGCTTCCTATGCAGTGAACAAAACTAGATAATAGTGTTGTCTATGGGGCAAATAAGCGTCGATTGCTAGTGAGACCTAGAATAAAACATTTCAATAATTATTTTTATAATCGTGTAAACTCTAAATGTAACAAGTTTTACTTACCCATTTATAAAAGGAGCAAAATAAATCCTTTTTCTGGATGTCTGAATCCATCTTTGAATGTAAGTCTGACAATCAAGTTTTTTATTCCTAAACTTTTGTATGGGTTAGGGCTCAAGGAAACCATAAGTATCAAAGTTGTCCATGTTGATAGTTGTCTAATTTATATACCTACATTGTTAATATAAATATCAGTGACATGATTCATGAAACATCATTCGATTAAGTATAACATGTAATTATTAAGGGTACTTACATCATCCATAATTGAATAATTACAATGTTCAACAATTGATTACCCTGGATGATTTCAAAGACATCTTCCATGGTTATGTACAATGGTATACCACCATTGTCAATCCCAAATAATGTGGCATCCCAAGGAATCACACAAGAATCTTGAAACATTTGATGTGAAACCCTAACCAACTCTTGGATTGGATTCACATATGGTTGGACTTGTGGTTGGACTTGAGGACTTAAATGACCACCAATTGATGCATTATGTCCTGTAGCAGAGTCCTGTAAAACATAATAACAAATATAAATCTAAAAACCACTCTAACACTAATAGCCCTTAATCAAATATACTTGATAAGTTTTTTGAAATGGTCTTAATCAGATGTGTAGGTCATGCAATAAATGTTCCAAGTGTCTCACCCACTATATTAACCTCTGATGTGGGCATTGGAACTGCAGTAGATACATCTCTAACTTTTTCAACCACCACTCTAGATAAATCACTCTCCATGGGAATGGTGTGGATGGTTGAACCTCCTGGATACACTCTCCCAATGGCCATTACATGAGGAGGATTTCCATCAACAAATAACCTACACTGTTAGGAGGATTCAGTGTCATCATCTTCAATGTCCTCCACATCACAACTACCTTTGGTGCTAGCTCGACCACGAGCATAAATTACATTCATTGGTTCAACTGGATTATATCTTTGCTCGAATTCAACTCTTAACTCTTGAGTAACTTGTTCTTTTTTGCTCTTAGTCAGTTCTGGAGTTAGTCTCTCTATCAATTGTGCAGCTAATTGCTCCATCATCTGCTGACTGACATTTGCAGAGTTGGGTCAAGAAACTGATCCAAAGTATTTTCTAACCCCAACACTAAAACCAGTCGTACGTACATGATCAGGGTGTTCTTCAGTCCCGGACCCAATACAAAGACATTCAACATAAGACAACATATTTTAAATACAAATAAAACTAATCACCTATATAAATAATTGTGAACTAAATTAATAATTAAATTTAAAATTAACATGTTTGAAAATAAAAAATTAATTTAGAGCATGAATTGAGGAGTTGTGGCGGTAGTGAAAGTAATGTGGCAGCAACAGTGAAACTATTTATCTGTATAAATAATTAAACTACATTAATAATTAAATTTAAATTTAAAACTAAAACCAAAATTAAAATTAAAAGAAAAAAAATAAAATTACAATATTTGAAAATAAAAAACTTACCTTGGAGCATGAATGGAGGAGTTGTGGCCACGGAACCAAGTGCAGTGTCGTGCGACTATGGAGACAATATGGAGACACAACGGCGAAAGGATTGGTGGCAACAAAGAGGAAGAACGATGCCACCGAAGAGGAAGAGTGGTGGTCGCGGACGTATTGAAGGGGCAGTGACCGCAAAGAGGAAGGAAATTTTTGAACAGGTAGAGGCAACGGAGAGGAGATAAACAAAGTTGGGGGTAGCAGTGGAATAAGAAATATGGAGGCACACGAACGTGGAAGCTCAATGAAAATGAAGGTGGAAGCGGCGGTGGAAGACAAAGCAATAGAATGGAGGCAAATAGTAAAGTAGCGCAAATGAGCAGTGCAGGCGTGAGCATGAAAATAGGTCAAAAAAGTTATATTACACCAGTTCTTCGTAACAACCAGTGTAATATATAAGATTTTACTCAAAAATGGTATATAACACCGATTATATAGCGCAACCAGTGTTATATACCTTTTTAAAAACTCCCTCTACGGCACTACATATTACATCGGTTGGGTTATCCAACCGGTGTAATATATTCTGCCCAGAGTTAAATTTTTGAAAATTTTATTACTTTAGGCAAAATATATTACACCGGTTAGATCTCAACCATTGTAATATACCTTGCTCACAAAAAAAGTATGAGCATGGTATATACACTTGTTAGAACAAAAAAAATTATTTTAAATATTTAAGTGTTGGCATAATATATTACACCAGATAGATAACCCAACCAGTGTAATATACCATGCTCACAAAAAAAAAAGTTTTAAAAAAGTTTAAGTGTGAGCATGGTATATTATATTGGTCGGGCTATCCAACTTGTATACACTTGCTAGAAAAAAAATAATTTTAAATATTTAAGTGTTGGCGGAATATATTACACTAGTTGGATAATTCAACCAGTGTAATATATCATGCTCACAACAAAAAAAAAGGTTTAAAAAATTTAAGTATTACACCAGTATATTACACCGGTTGGGTTATTCAACCAATGTAATATGTACCAAATATTTACAAAAATGCCACCGTGTTTTTGTTTACACCGATTCTCGTTTAACCAGCCTAGAATGTCGTAAAAAACGTTTTTTTGCACTAGTGTTTAGAGACAAAAATAATTATTTGTTATATTGACTAAATTATATACTATTTTAGATACTAAAAAATTATTGGTATCTAAATTAGTTTCTATTATTGATCATAGTTTCTAAATTGGTGTCTAATTAGTTACAAAGGTTTTAGCTACCAATTATTTAGATTATAAAGTTGGTAGCTAAAACCTGGTAACTAATTGGATATCAAGTTAGAAACTATGTATCGATAATAGAAATTAATTTAGATAACAATAATTTTTGTGAAACTTGATTACATAATATAATCAATTACATAACATAATCAATTATTGATTAAAATAATTGATTATTTGTGAAACTTGTGAAAACCTATTTTTACCAGGATGATCTTATTTGAGATAATTGATTATATAATTGGTTATGAACTTAACATAATCGGTTATTATATGTTCAGAAAGATTTAAAAAAAAAACATTTTCTCAATACAAATTTACTCGATATTATCTTAGATATTGATTCATGCTTTGTATTTTGATCATACTAAGATAATGAGCAATGGATAGAGGAACCATCAACAAGAGGTGCAAACATAATCAAAATCATCATCAAATTAACATATCATGTTTTGTCATGCTTTGCTAACAATCTTCCATTTTTTTACACTTTCCCAATTGAAACCCTAGTTAGGTTTAGAAAATCGTAATATAACACAAGCCCAAATACAATTTCAAAATCCTACCCTACTTGATCTAAATACATGGCTCGATTATTCTACACTACTTGACTCAAGTGGCCCATGAAATTCTAATCTACACTACACAATTATTCAAACTAAAGTTTGACCCAAAATGGTGATGACTTGGTCCTATTGAATCAAGTTGAGTCCTAGTCTTCTTGTAGTTTTCTGTCCAGTCTAGTTGTTCTTCAATAATATAGAGATCTTTTCTTATATACGCTCTATATTTCTTCATCCTAGAATTGTTCTCTTTATTGAGTCCACGAAAAATAACAAAAGTCCAATTAGGTCCATTTGTGCTGGTAAGTCCTTAAAGAAAGTTCTAGGTCTCCAATCTCCTTATTTTGTGGATGTTGTGGTTGAATGATTTTTCATCACAAACCTAAGTACGATATTTCACAAAAATCCTTAATTTTTTTTTCTTATCTCATAATAAATAGAATTGGAGAACTAATCAATCTCTACCATAACTCTAATAAACTTTGCTCACACATTTTAGTCCATGAAAAAAGTTAAACCTTACTGGCTAACTCAATTAAAGGTACTACAATCTTTAAAATTCTTCTATGAATAGCATGTAACTAAACCAATAATTTTTTTTTTTTTATTTCAAATATTGTTTTAGGATGCTTCCATCTACTTTAGATAGATCTCTCGAAATACCCTAAGTTGATATGCCATGTTCTAAACTTTTCACTTCAAATAACCAAAACTCACACTTTTACAATTTTATATACAACTACTATCTTCAAGTGTAATTTATATTCTTTTTAACTCTTAGAATAAATAAGTATACAAACAATAAATTCAACAAATTTATATAAGATATGAGAATTTTATTCATGAAGTACATGAATAAATTGGAACTCATTATTATTATATTTTTGTCATGGTTTTTCTCTTTAGGTGTCTCGTCTCTTCTTACTGAAAGGGGTCAACTATGTAAATCTACATCTTACTATTTGAATCGTTTATCATAATTTTGTCTACCACAACCCCACAATTCTTTTGGGCCAGGAATGCCCAATCCATTCCAGACACCAGACACGAAACTTTTGGAAAGCACTAGATTGTGATCATGGACCCTCCATACGCTAAATATTTTTACTTATTTTGAGGTTAGATTCAGTTTCAAGATTCTATAAAAAAATATTATTATTAGCACAAATTCTACCTTAGTATTTTACCACATTTAAAAAAACTCTCGTACTTTGAAAGATATTCTAAGAAGCTGAGAAAGCACAAAATTACTAGTTTTGTGTAGACTGTAGAAGCCCATAATCGATTTACCAAGGAAAAAAAATCTAAATTATCCCATTTGAAAGATTATTACTCACTACTAATGATGATGGAAAAAGTTTAGAATTTAATTAGAAAATGCATGGATAGAACAATGATTTTCACTTTGTCCAATTATAGATTATTTACATGACACATTTGTTACTTTTTTTAATAATTACTTAAAAGCTATATTTACATAACTTACAATTGATTAATGGTTTAAATTAAACTCTAAAGTTTGAGTAACCATCATAAAAAAAATGATTTATTTTGTGTAATTTTAGAAGAATAGTATATCTTGTGATATGCAAAGTACTTTATTTATGTAGTATGTTAAAGAATATATAAAGCATGTTGAAGAAGGAAGGGGTCTTTTTTCTTTGTGTGGTGCATGGTTCACCTTTCTGATTATGGAATGCACTACAACTCAAAAAGTATGGTAACAAAACTCTTTACATGTGGCATTTTGATTTTGATAAAGTTAGGTTCAAAATTATTTTGCTTTACACATAAGAATTCCAATTTTGATGTTGACTTAGACCTAATGCTAAAATGTTATTGCCACTTTCAATAGACCCACTCAAAACTTAATTTCATGTTCTATCATAAAGTGTGTCAAATCGAAAGCGATCGAGTTATTTATACATTACTTCTTACTATTATTGAATGTTTCATTACATTTTTTTTCCTTAGGACACATTAGTTTAGAAACACTATATATTATTTTTAATAGTTTGTGTTTTCAAATACTAATATAAATAACATAATCTATTCTTTAAAAAAATATTTCTAGTTGTTTCTGACTACAAAGTTTCTTTTCTTTAAAAGTTTCACACAGTACTCATCTCACCAAAAGAAAATCACCCAAAATAGATTTGAAAAACTTAATCGTTCATAAAAGCAAATCGAATGCTACAAATACTCATTAATCAAGGATTATTTCTCTGAAAATGATGATAGTTTATATCAATATACAAATTAACAACTCTTAATACGTGCATAAACTATTTGTTTGCATAAAGTTATGGAATTCGTGATCTTGCTTTGCTTTTGGTCATTTGAATTTATCAAATCTCTTTCAAGCTTTTTTTATTCTCCTAACTTGTGATCCTATAATTGTTTTGTTGAAGTCATCTATAACAGCTTAGATTGCATGTGCACATAGGTAGTTATGCTATAATTAATATTTGATTAAAAAATTATTAATTAAATTACCATTTAATTCAAATAATATATTACTAATGCAAATATTTTAATGACTGTAAATGAATAATAGATGGCAGATTTTCTACATTACCTTAGAGATTTTTTTTTATACGAAATTTAGTGTATTCAACAGTTAGTAAATAACTGATTTAGTTATTTAAAGACTAACTTGATGATTTATTATTAAATATATGTATTTCTTATTTTTAAACTACAAGAAAATTTCGTGATAATTTTATCGAAATAAAAATTATGATTAAAATAACAATCGGTTTGGTTTTGAACACTAAATCAGTAGAAATTAGTGATCGATTTGATTTTCATCGTTAATTTGCATTGTCGATCAAAATCAAATTGGTCATTAAATACTAATCTATCACTACAAATTAGTGATCGATTTGGTTTTGGTCGCCAAATTCCTACAAATCAAAGATTGAATTTGGTTTCTATAGCTAATTTGCATAAGTTTAGTGACCGAAATTAAATTGATCGCTAAATACAAACCTATCACTACAAATTAACGACCAATTTGATTAGGATCGTTAAATCTCTACAAATTAGTGACTAAATTTGGTTTCTATCATTACTTTGTACTAATTTAGCAACCATAATCAAATTGGTCACTTAATACAAATATATCACTACAAATTAGCGACCAAATTTGATTTTAGTCGCTAATTTACACTAATTTAGCGAATGAAATCAAATTGGTTACTAAATATAAATATATTACTACAAAATAGAGACCAAATTATAATTTTTTTATTATTATGATTATTGTTTTGATAATTATTATTATTATTATTATTATTATTATTATTATTAATATAATAATAATATTAATATAGTAATAATAATTATAATAAAAATAATAAACATAATACTAATTATTATTACTATAATAAGAAATATCACAATAATAAAAATAATTATAATTATTGTTATTATTATTATAATAATAGTAATAGTCATAATATGATAACAAAAAATTTTTGTATAGTGGTTATATGTTCTATGTCTACTTAGACAATGTCTAACACATTGTTAACATTAATAAATAATAATAATAATATTCTTGAATTATTCACTAAAATTTATTTAACTTTAATTATTAAATTTTAACTTCTTTAGAAACCAAATTTCTTATCAGTTTTTGGTTGATGTACTGGTCTCCTAAAATTGAGGTGATCAAATTCTCTACGACTAAAATAGCAAACAATTTTTTTTATCGCAAATTTGCAAACGATAAAAAAATGGTCACTAAATGATTTGTGAGTAGGATTTTTTCTAACACCTTTGTTTGATCCCTATTTTGGATACAAATAAATTTAACGACCAATTTTGATGGTCATTAAAAGACATTTTTTTTGTGTAAGGACATTCTCCAACCTAACTTCTTTTTAAAGAATCATTAGTTTTGTTAAGTCAAATTAAATTAGTTATATTATACTATACTTTTAAAAAATTTATTTATATTTCAATTTTTTATGGTTATTTTAATTATGAGATTATATGATGATGAAATCATTATTAAGGTATTAACATGATAAATATAACTTCTAGTAAAAATGATTAGTTGAACTCCATTAAGTTATAAAAAAAGAAGAGACCTACATAATTATCACCTCACATTCAAACACTTAGACTGTGAAAACAAAAAAAAAAAAGAGTCTGAAAATATAAAAATTAGATAGATATTTTCTATCCCAAAATTTATTGATTAACATGATAGGTTAGATATTAAAGAAGTATAGGACATGAATGAAGTAAAAAAACTAAATCTATAAATAAAGAATAAAGGTAGACATTGGTGCAGAAAAACAAAATGAGTGCAACTATTTTACATTTATAAGAGCAGTTATACAACCGCATTTGATGAGCACGCATTTGTAAATCGAAGTGATAAAAAGGCGGCTATATAGCCGCATTCGTAAATTCAATTTATAAATGCAGTTATTTACATAGTCGCATTTATAAATCACATTTACGATATGCGTTTAGGGTTTCTTTTCTTTTTCGCTGTTGATTGTGTTTCTAATCAAAGTTCTCAATTTTGATCTTTTCCTAAGAACATGGTCATTATTTTAGCATTTCTTTTGATCTCTTGGTGCATCTATATCATATCTCTTTGTATTTCATCCCATGGAAGTCCAAAAATCGCAAATAAAAATTCCCCAATGAAACGCAAATATATGACGGAGCAAGGCGGCAACAGCAACGAGGAAGGCACAACATAAAGCAAACAAAAACCTTCCCAATGAAGCATAACCTTAGCAATGGCATAACACAAAACATAAGAGAAACGCAAAAATCAATGGTGAAGAAGAAGAGAGGAAGACAATGCTTATTGATGGCACACACACAATGCAAAGAAGAGAAGAAGAAAAGAGGAAACACAGTTAATGGAGGAAGCACATAAGAGAAACAAAGCGCGATAGAAATGAGGGTATCAAAACGTAAGTGACACGTTTCTGAATTAGGGTTGAAAAGGTTTTAAGAAGACGACTGTTTGTAAAGCCGCATTCGTAAATCAAACGTTTTTATTTACAAGAGCAGTTGTACAAATAAACCGCACTTGTTTATACATTTTGCACCAGTGAGAAATACCAAAAACATCACTCCAAAACATAGAAAAAAAAAAGTTTAGTCCAATTAAAGTCATCAATATAAATCAAGTTTAAACAAATGAACCTATCTCAATATTCTATATGTTTGAGGGATATAGGAATACCTTTTTTTTATTATGAAAAGTATTTTTCCCTTGTAATGGTATTTGACCAATATTAGCAATTAGCCATACATCTATCTTTCTTATCCTTTTTGTCCAATCCCACCAATGAATTTAAATGAGTGAACTTCATTTTCCAATCCATTTTTAACAATGTTGGTAAAAGAAGTCCCTTTTTGACTGTGTGGGTGAAAAGGCTTTATTTCCCAAATTGTTAAGTGATTTGCTTGGTGAAGCAAGAAAATAAGCTTTATAAGCAACCGTGCTTAACAGCAATACGCCACGCATCTCATCATGGTCAAGTAGGGTAGTCCACACACAATAATTACATTAATATATTCTACCAATGACTCACCTGGGAAAGCTACCTTAAAAAGTTTTATCAGACTTTTTGTCTTTTTGTGACTACACATATAGTCACATTGCTGTCTCTATGAGATTTACTCTAACTAACAAGTTTCAACAAGGCTCGTGTGTCGTCAAAGTGAGGAGTATTATTGTACCCACACAAAAAAATATTGAAGAATATTAACTGAATATGTGCAAACATCTTTGCTTTTGCATTTCATAATTAAAGGGGTGATGTTAACTAACACAGTATGGTCAAAAAGCTTCACTTGTTCCATCACTGCTTAATCAGTGCAATGCCAATTTATGTTCAATCATAGGTGAATTGAACAGGAGATAGATCTGATTTATTGGAATTCAGATTTTATGAGTTTATGATTGGTTCAGCTTCAATCAAATAAAAAGTAAATTCGTACTAAGTTTTGATTGGAATGATTGTTAGATTTAAGTTTTTGAATTTTAAAAATTAAAAATAAATTTTAGTTTTAAACATTCTTATTTATTTAAGTGTTGATGAGTCTTTCACATATGAATATATTCTCTCTTTTGTGATTAGTTAACACAATAGAACTTGGTTCATAAACAAGTCATTTCTTCTTCACTTCAAAATTCTAAATTCATTTTTGATAAGAACTGTTTCAAAATGAAATTCTTATTTAGTAAAATAAGTTTGTATATGATTTTTTAGGCTAAAAATATAATAAGATAATAATATATATAACTGAAGTGTAAATCTCATCTTATAAGTTAATCTTATAAGTTAGTGTTAGTGTGTGAGATTCACTCAAACATAAATTCATTTAGTAGTATAGAATAAAGTCATATAAAAAAATATATCCTAATAGAATTTATTGTAGCTATTGTATCATCTATTTTGAACTCCTATTGGACTAACAAATATTTAATCTTATAATTAAGATATGGGTATGATGTATGGTAAATCATGATGAAACTTAGATATAATTTGGTTTTGTGAATTTTACTTACATATAAATTCATCTAGTAACATATAATTCTTAATTGGATCATGATGAAACTTAGATAAAAAAAAATCAAAATTATTGCTTTGAAAAGGTACATAACTTTTTTAAATTAAATTCTGGAAGGTTGTGTTTATAACTAAAAAATTTGGGCAACTCTTCCTCTATGCAATAACTTTTTAAAAAATAATTATATTTATAATCTTTAATTTTTTAACATTGTTCTATAAATTTTGTTAATTTTTATATGCGACATAATTTTGTAATCTTAGTGTGATGTGTTAAATATTTTTATTTTATTTTTGATAGTTCATTGAGTCATTCTCAAATAAGTTCTTCTGCATATCAGTTTTCATAAACTAAACATTTGTACATTATTTTTGGTCAACAAGTAGTGATATCACAGATATATAAAACACCTGAATAATATAGATTGAGTTGAATAGCACCATGCTTTATATAAAGTGTGACAACTTTGTTAAAAAAATTAGGTTTTGAAAAATTCAAAACCAATCTTTTGTAACAAAAAATTACTCTCCAAAGACTTCGTTTTTAAAAGAAAATAATCACAACAAACAATTACACTCGTTTTCGTTAAAAGAACACAAATTAAAAACTTTTAAGAGAAACAAGTCAACAGAAATTTACTTCTTAATTTGACAGTTGAGAGAGATTTTAAGAGCTGTGTTCTCATAAACCAAAATAAAAGTAGGTTTTATGTGAGGAAAATTAATATTTAATATATAATTTGTAAAAGAAAAAACACAACACTTCTATGCACTTATAAGAATGAGATAATAAAATAATAAACAATAATGTCCCATAATAAAGATACACAGCAACATCAATTCAACTTTTTTGCTTTTCTTTTTAAGAAGTGGATTTGGATCTATTTTTGACTATGGGTTGCCCATTTGCGAGGCACACTTATTTGTGTTAATGTCTTTAGTCCATCTTGGATCCTTGTAGGCCCCATTATTCTAGAATCTTCAACATTAAGGCAAGCTAGTCCATTACATTAAGGTACCTCCCCTTGCATATAAAAGTCACTAAAAGGAGCTTTGGAATGATATTTAAAAGTATGCTTCATAATTTGCCCATAGTAAGGAAACACCATGGTCTTGCTTAATGCAAACCAACACCTATTCCTAAGTAGTATAATCTATTTTTTTATGAAAAACATAAAGTTACATACTACATGAATTTGAATTTGATTGATTTTTTTTTTCAATAAAAAAATAATAAAGTTAAATGGATCATTTAAGGATATGTAAATTAATATTATAATGTGACTCATATAAAATATATTTTGGGCTTTAGGCCTGAATATGATTTAATAAGATAAAATGCCTATTGGTTAATGTGAAAAGTTATATATATATATATATTAATTATGATACCTAATATGGTGGAAAATTGAAAAAAAAATAGAAACGGGCTCTATCTCCTAATTGCAAGAGATAGATTGAGAAAAGTAACAGACTCTATCTCCAAATTAATGCATATGTATTACTGAATAATGTTAATATTATTAGCGACATTATGTTTTCTTTATTGATGTATCACCCAAAGAAGAACATTAGTATGCATAGAATGCTTGTTATTTGAATTTGTATTGTATGTTAAGTTTATGACTCAAAGTATTAATGTTAAGTATGTGTTAGTTGCAATATCTATTCCTGTATCTTTTCATTCGCATGTCATGTTTGTTTCAGTCTTTAATGGTTTAAATTTTTTTGATTGGAGTGAATAAGTCCAAATTTCACTTAGGTGTATTGGATTCTTGATTTGGGTTTTCAAATTGAGAAACATATTGTTGTTAATGATGCTAGTGGCAATGAAGAGAAAACTCATTATAGGACTTGGGAAAAGTCTAACAGACTTAGTTTGATGTTATGCAAATGAGCATAGCAAATAACATTAAGTCCGTTCTTTCCAAAACCGATAATGCAAAAGAATTTGTGAAATTTTTGGAAGAGCGATCCCAAACTGCTGATAAGTCTCTTGTTGGGACATTAATGAGTACCTTAACCACCATAAAATTTGATGGTTCTCATACTATGCATGAACATGTCATTGAAATGATATATATTGAAGCAGGACTTAAGTCACTTGGAATGACAGTGGATTAGAACTTTCTTGTGTAGTTCATCTTGAACTCATTATCGTCTGAATATAGTCCTTTCCAAATGAACTATAATACCATGAAAGACAAATGGAATGTGCATGAATTGCACAATATGTTAATTCAGGAAGAGACCAGACTTAAGAATCAAGGAAATCACTCCCTTAATTATGTGAACAATCAAGGAGATTGAAAGAAAACTTACAAGAAAGATGGAAATGTTAAATGACCATTAAAGATAAATGAATCCTCTACTAAACTCCAAAAGAAAAATGAAAAATGTCATTTCTATGGAAAATCTGGACATTTTCAAAAGGATTGTCTGAAACGTAAGAATTGACAAATGTCATTTTTGTGCGATTATACCTTTTTGTCTAATTGCATTTCCACTTCATTTATATAAACTTTCAAGACATTCACTGCTTGAGATTTTTCATGCAGTAAATAGACTTAACCATGACATGAAAAATCATCAATAAAGGTGATAAAATACCTTTCTTTATTGAGAGAACTTGCATCAAAAGGTCCACAGATATTAGTGTGTATAATTTCAAGAAGCCTTACGTTTCAAACAATTATTTTAGAAATATCCATAATTCATTTATCTTTAATGGTCCTTTATCCTTTCCATGTTTCTTGCAAGCTTTTTTTCCAGCTCCTTAATTGTTCACATAATTAATGGAGTGATTTCTTTGATTCTTAAGTCTGGCTTCTTCCTGAACTAACATATTGTGCAATTCATGCGCATTCCATTTGTTTTTCATGGTATTATAGTTCATTTAGAAAGGACCACACTCAAACGGTAATGAGTTCAAGATGAATTGTACTATAAAATTCTCATCCACTGCCATTCAAAGTGACTTAAGTCTTGCTTCAATATTTATCATTTCAATGACATGTTCATGCATAGTATGAGAACCATCAAATTTTATGGTGGTTAAGATACTCATTAATGTCCCAACAAGAAACTTATCAGCAATTTGGGAGAGCTCTTCCACAAATTTCATAGACTCTTTTGCATTATCAGTTTTAGGAAGAACATACTTAATGTTACTTGTCATGCTCATTCACATAAACATCAAACTAAGTGTGTTTGACTTTTCTCAAGCTCTATAATGAGCTTTCTCTTCATTGCTACTAGCATTAGTAACAACAACAGATTTCTCAATTTGAAAAGACAAATCAAGATCAAATACACCTAAGTGAAATTTGGACTTGTTCACTCCAATAAAAAAAAATTAAACCATTAAAGACCGGAACAGACGTAGCATGCAAATGCAAAGATACAAGAATAGATACTGCAATTAAAACATACTTCACATTATTACTTTGAGTCATAAACTTAACATACAATACAAATTCAGATAACAAACATTCTATGCATACTAATGTTCTCCTTTGGGTGATACATTAATACACAAAACATAATGTCATTAATAATATTAACATTATTCAGTAATACATATGCATTAATTTGGAGTATTTATTATCTTTGGATATATAAATAAAACTAATAACGCATACTTATTACCAACAGTTATATCCATTAATTATAAGAACAACTAATCAACTTCTGGGTGATCCACAAATGTCTTAAAATAATGAATTTCAATTTACCTATAAGTCAACCATTCATAATTTAACAGTCATTCTATAGGTAAATTTTTTTCATTTATTTGGATTAAAATAAATCACAAAGAGTTGATCACATTATAAATCCAACATACAACTAATTCCAAAATTAATATCTCAAACAATTATTAAAAAAAAAATCATTCCTGTAATATCTTAAATCATTTGAATAAATTTTGAAATCACAATTCTACTTTCAAATCTTAAATTTTTTTTTGATATGATCATCAAAATCCTTACTTTGCACTCAATTAAAATAAAAATAATAATAAAATAATATACAAGGTGCAATATAGAATTTAGCGAAATGTATAAACATAATTATGAAAAGCACTAGGCTAGCGGTTTTGTCCATACTTTCAAATAATAATAATAAAAATATTAATATGAGTGCACACTTTTAAGTGGATTTTTAACACACAAAATATACTAACCGTTCAATGTCTTCCTAGGAGGTCACCCATCCTAGTACTACTTTCTGACGGGATCCAGTGCATTAGTGCTGGTATAATCGCACCTCATGTAATAATAAAAACATTAATATGAGTGCACACTTTTACGTGGGTTTTTAACACACAAAATATACTAATAGTGCAATGTCGCATCTACTTTCATTAAATTTTTTTTGAATAAAAGTACATGTAAGATAACACATACATAATGCATACAATAAGCACATCATAAGGATCTTTCAATTATAATTCTCACACATCATATTCCATTATAATAGAGATACACAATGATCCATGAGAGAATCATATTATAATATTAATTTACATAATTTTCTAATAGATACTACTCGTATAAAAAAAATGTTTTAAACTCAATGTGACTAAAAAGATCACCAAAACAAATGTAAAACTAACATCAAAAGATAAAGTCATATGTTGTTACCTTGCAGCATCCCCAAACCCCTCCTCACCCAAAAATCACTTCCAAACACGTGTGATACACATTGTATGAGAGCTATGTAACAAGATAAATTAATATTTTTCTCTGCATATCAAGTTCCTGAAAAAGCAGCAGTTTTTGCATAACACTTGCTCTGACAGATTATGCAGTAACTGCAAACCCAAATCAGATTATTTTCCTTGTTTTAAAAACCAGCAGTTGGCCTAAGTTTTTAATAAATTTCTTTGAGATACGCAAAGGTAGTAGCATGAAACAGGAAACAAGAGCAGCAGAAATCTCAAATTTGAATTTGGTTGATTAGTAATTTATGATACAATATAGTTTGACGTCCCTAAGGTTTCATAGACTTAATTCATGTTTTGAAAACCATTCAAGGAACAAATTAAGGTTAGTCTTTCACATAGTGCTTAAATTGAAGGAGAAAGATACTAATAAATCACTTAGCTTCAACAAATCTAAGACTTTCAATAAAATATTAATGTACATGTAATTTCATTATCTAAAAATGTGACTCGTATTAACATGCTTGATTTTAAGTTTGCACAACTCAAAGGGGTGTGGTGATCTCCCAAAATTACTAGTCATTTTTTATGATATTTTTTTCCATCTAAAGGTACACAATGATATGATATTTTTTGAAGAGACTATATGTATCTTTTACATAAAATAATGTTGTTTGAATCAGATAGGATTCAGAATTCAAATTCCAAACTTATAATTAAGTCAAACAAGCAAGTCTATACTAGTTTATTCAGCTTGCTCAATGATAATTTACATTAGAATTTGATGAGACTTGTTACTTTTGGATACAAAATTTTCTTAAACATCTTCACTTGTTTTTTTTTTTACTTCAAGCTTCTTTAATAATTGTGACTTCTCTTACTGAGAAATACTTCAACACTCAAATTTAGGAAACAGGGTATGTGGTGGATTGAAAACTAGACTTTCCTTATAAGGGACTTTTGCTTTGTCCTTCACCATTTGGTGAAAGGTACCTTTTAGGAGAAGTGGACCATGCAGTCTAAAAATCGTGGCATTCTTCATAGCATGGTCCCTAAAACTCTCAGAACATGACTGCAACTAAATTCGGGATTAGAAGCAAAAAAATTGAAGCAAAGTGAGTTCAGTACTCATTATTTTTCATATCAAGTCACTTGAAAACATAAGTTACTTTCATTTAAACTCATCAATTTTCACTCAAACACACAGCAGGATTTTGTGAACACTCAAACATAAGAGAATTTCTAGCTCTTTCCATAAACAGAAGTGGAGTAGAACCATTTTGTTTCCGTACAGAAAGAAAAGTGTCACAACTCACTCTAAACTGACTCATATGAAGCTCAATAATAAATGTGTCACTCTCCACAGTCCTCCCACTAACAACTACACCCCACCACCATCAACTACCTAACCTAAAGCAAAGGTGCTTCACTTCACTTATTTTCTTATTTAAACATTCCCTAGCTTTCCACTGATTCAGATTCTACATCAGAAGAGAGACACCAACACTAAACTAGAGTGAAGAAATGGAGCTTCAGGATACTGCTGCAAGCCGTGTGTCAATTGGATTTCCTCTGGGCTTAGCCCTTCTCTTTGTCTGTTTACTCTTCATTTGTGGATTTTTTTGCTGCTGCTTGCATTGGAGTAGGCTTCAAACTTTGCTTGAGTCACATGGGATCATCAACCCTCAATCTTTGCCACAGACTCAAATACAATCAGAGTTAGCTTCCTCCTACCAGAAACCAGCTTTTCCTGTTGTGGTAATCATCGCACTTCCTAACTCTTAAAAGCTAAACATACATAAGTAGTGCTTAACTACTGAAAAATTATCAATTTAGTGATAGATTTTACTAATATTAAGAGACAATTTGAGGAGTTTTTACCTACTCAAAGAACCATTTAACATGATTTCTAATATTTTATTTACTACTTATATAACTTCATTATTCAAAGGATACTTGGTAGTCATGTACAGTCACCTTAAAAAGGGTACATGGTAAATCAGTCTGATAAAATTAATAAATTGATTATAGATGACAGATTTTAATTATATAATAATGTAAAAAATCCTTACACTGCTGTGTATTGTGACTGAATTCTTAAGTTTATGTAGAAGTTGTTTTGTTAATAATATTTTCTAACATTGAATTTAATGGTATATGCAGATGATGAAGCAGAATTATGCAGAGAGTTTGCCTGTGCTGATGCCAGGGGATGCTGTCCCAAAATTCATAGCCACAGCATGCCCATGTCAGCCTCCAAGAGATGAAAGGATCACAATCCATGTGCAGAAGGAACCATCCACTGAATTTTGCAGTGGAAACTAATGCAGTTTCTGGTTTCAACTTTCAAGCCAAAAGCCTTGAACAATTCAGGGTAGAATATATATAAATATATATAAATAAGTACATATATATATGTTGGAACTTCTCAAAACATAAAGGCTAACAGTCTTTGATAGCTTTGAGAGGGGTGAGATGTTGGAGCAAGCATGCAAGAAGCTGTCATAAAATTAACTGATAACTTTGTGCTGAGTGAGGTGATACACCAAGAAGACTGAAGGTGCTGTAAGATACAAAGTCTCAAAACCCATTTGATTTTTTTTTGTCAGAATGGGAAGGAAAGGGATGAATCATCAACCTTTCTCTTTTTTCTTTTACAAAAAAAAAAAGCTGATTGAAAGATGCTTTTTTTTCTTTCTGCTCTTCCAAGTTCAAACTAAAGTTTTGAATGTGAAGTTTATTGGAATGATCATATGTGGTTATTATGAGTTTTTTTTTTATTATTATTTTAGTGATTTTTAGTGAAATTTATTTAAACAAAGTGGTATCTTAAAAAAAACTTATTAGAGCTTGGTACTATGCAATGTATGGTTGATAGTTATAATATAAATAAATACAACAGTAACAAGGAAATAATATTTAAAATGAAATAATTACTATGAAATGTTAATAGAATGGGAATTAAATCTATAAAATATGTGAAATGAATGTATAAAGATTTTTGGAATTTTAATAGTGGATTGGGTATGCAGTCCAAAATGTCAAAATACAAAAAAATTACTAAATATACTTAATTATATATACCACTTTTTTTATGTTGTTGAAAAACACCACATACTTTTTTGGAAGATGAGTATATCCAATAATATAATGAATTATGAAATACCCAAATCACATTTGAATATCAATAAAAGTTACTTAAAAAGTAGTCTAAAGCACTCCATGCCTAGGTCATTTGTTTATATATATGCAGCTTCAAGAAAAATAACTTTTAATTATAGGATTAATTACCTTTTTTAATCTTTATATTAAAAAAAAAGCAATTTTATTTCTTAGATTTAAAAAAAATTCAATGTTGCTCCAATTTTTTTTTTTTTTAATTTAATCTAATTCTAACTTTTTTTTAAAAAGTTCAATGGATCTAATTTTTTAAAATAATACAATATGATGATTCCAATGTTTTTAAAACGATTGAATGTATATGGAGTGAAATAATCAATATGGTAAATTTATTTTAATGAGAATAATCTAACGAACTATGTTAAATTATTTTTTTAAAAAGTTAAATTATATTAAATTTTTTAAAAATTTTAAGATTAAATTAAATTTTATTCTCAATATAAAGATTAACAAGATAATTAAACCTTAATTATGTTGTGATCTACTAAATTATTCCACAAGTTATAGTTCATGCTTGCATTATTATATTAATATACACTGCAATTCTAAATACTTCTAGAGTCCTGGAATGAGGTCTTGGAACTTCCACTTTTTGATAGATTTTAGCATGACTTATATACTATGGTTAGCTTTATTAGTAATGAAATTCAATTTATTTTTCAAGAAAAAAATAGAGCCCATAAAATATATAGTCAAAATTATAAAATATAATCAATACTCACATGCATTTGAAGACATTTAAATTTAAAAATTCAACAGAAGCAACCGTTGGAAGCATAAAAAACTCAAATAAAGAGAAGAACAAAGTGTGTGAATAATTTTTTTGAGAAATGATTAAAAGAAATCATAAAAATGACTACAAAAATCATATATAATTACAATTTTCAGTATTATAGTCAAATTTATAGAATAGTTTCTCTTATTAAATAACTTAGTTAAATTATTTAGCTAAACTAATGCTACTACCAGAATACCCTATGAAATCTTTAAATTGTTATTTAATAAACTATCAAGATTTTAAATAATTAATAATTAAAACTAAATAGTTAATTAGATATTAATTTAAAATATACTTATTATTAATAGAAATTAATTTAGATATTAATATTTTTTTAGTTTTTAAAATAATATTTAATTTAATTATTATAATAATTAATTATTTTTTTAAAAATTGATTTTTATTTAATAATTTTATAGTAGTGTATGTAAACTTATATGTGATGAAATATGGCTAAAAAATGCCCTCTCTTTTTCTCTTAGTTTGTGAGATGGAAGGAGTAAAGATTATGACACCATGGAAAAGTTCTTCCTTACAAATCTAAGCGAAGGGACCAAATAAGTTTGGAAGAGAACACAAACAAAGCCATCAAAACTAGAAGTCACTACCTATTTTCATTTCCCTTTTCTATCATTACATTGTACTTCAACAATAAGCTTTTGCTTTACTCCTAATTTTATATTTTTTTCAAGAAATGGAATACATAATTGCTATGAGCCGTATAGCTTTACAAAAGTGCTTTTGAAAAAAAAAAGTAACTTAATTGAAATAGTTACACGTTATTTGGTTGCCCAAACTTTTTCATGCATAAGAGCACGTTTTGAATTCATATTTGGAATATTCCTAATTCATTTTAGAAAATAATTCAGCTTCATTGTATGTTTCACTATTTTTAAAACTATGTTTGCATACTTTATATTTTGTCTAAAATCAAACTTCGATGAACATGATTAGGTTTGCGGAAATTAATTTCTGTTATACAATGAAACGTGTATTGGAATTGTCTATAATGTTTACTACAAAAATAAGATTAGAAAATGTCTTCTAATGATAGTTATATAAAGATTGTCCTTGACAAATATACCGTTGTTATTTTGTAAATAGATTAATTTTACATCTTCAATTGTTTCTAAGCGCAAATAACAATAGTTATATACTGAACTTGTTTCAAAATAGACATTTACAAATGATTAATCTAGAATTATTATTGTCTATAAAGGTAGAAATGATCCTGATTTCTTAAAATGTTACTGTGAAAAGTAAAGATGGTTGAAAGTGTTAAATAGATTGATAATGTTAGTTTACAATAATTTTACTCATTGTCTTTTTCTTTTGGTTTATAAGAGTTTTATTATTATTTTTCGCAATAGTCATTTCTTTTAATCCATTTTCATGGTGACACCCTTCTCAACTGTTATCTTAACTTTTCTTTTTCCATTTTTTTTATTATCACGTGGTCTTCTCCTTCACTTTACTGGCAACACTAGCGGAAAAAATTTTAATGTCTAACCTCCAAACACACAATGTTAAAAGCAACTTTTTTACGTCGAATTTCAACAACTTTTTTACATCAGACTCCCTAGTGTCAGACATAAAATTCAAAATTTATTTCAAATGATCTAAGTGTCCAATGTAAATTTTGAGTTTTATGTTTGACCCTAGGGACCAACAATGTTAAAAAATGAGATGGTATTTTTGTATTTAAAAACAATATTTTTACGTCAGACTCCATATGGTCAAACATAAAATTCAAAACTTAAATCAAATGACCTAAGTGTCCAATGTAAATTTTAATTTTTATGTTTGAACCTAGGGAGTCTGACGTAAAATAGTTTAAATCCCTACATGCAGCTTCTTCTTCCTCACCTTCTCCTTCGTGAAAATGACAATTTTGTGTTTTCTCTCTGACGATGATCGCGACGAGTGTGTTTGTAGCTCCATTGGCGAGTCAAAGCTAGTTTTTCTTCATCCTTTGTGAGTGGTTAACGTTCTTTATTGAGGTTAATTGTTTAACCTTCTTTTTAAAAAAAAATTGACATAGTATTATTCTTGGGGATCTCAATCACAACAATTCATGAATGTCTCCCTTGGATTATTGTTGTTTATCCTTTGATATTGAAACCATGTTATTTATATGTTTAAATTTAAAATTTTGAATATTGAAATCAATTGTCAAAATTAATTTAATACAATAGATGATGTTATTTAGATGTTTAAGATTAAAATTTGAAATTTAAGAATAGTAAAATTGATAGGGACTAATTAATTATTTTAGTCCCTAGCAGTGACTTAATTATTAAGTTATTAGTTTGTTTATAATTTTAGAGATTAAATTATAAGTAATTTATACAATATATTTTAGGGAAATTACACGGAAAGATGAAGTTTTGATTGATCGTAGAAGTAAAATGTATTATAATATACTTGGATGATAGGTATGCTTTTGTTGTAATAATTGTATTTAAATTAAGTATTATTCATGCACACACTGACAAGACCTTAGTTCCTTGAAATTTAGTGTAAATGGTTAACATTTGTATTAAATCTTGAATTGTTCAATTGGACAGTTTGGAAAAATTATTTTCCATACTTTGTTAATACATACACATTGTAAGTCTATGTTTAAATTTGATAAAATTTTGTCAAACCATTTTGTGTTGTTCTTCGAGTGCATACTACTGTAGTGCTTTGTGACCACTTCCATTCCGTGTACTTCGAAGTCCAATGCAAAATGTTGTCAAAATTTTATCAAATTTAAGATAATAGATTTTGTTTATATATGTTATAGAATTATGGAATTTTTTTTCCCAAATGGGTAGGGCTTGACTTTCAATTACAAAAGTGAGAAATTCATATTGCATGATTGATGGTGATGGAATTTGTAACACACATAGTTATGGATCAAATTTGGATGAATGCACATCGTGTTCGTGAAGAGTAAGAGAAAAGAGTTTATGAGTTCTTGCAACTTGCTCGCCAATATTTGTATTAAACCTTTACTTTTATAATGTTTTGAAATATTTTTTGAAATAAATTACTGAGATTATTTTTTAGGTTATGGCGGACTCCATATTTGACAATGGAAAGAGTGAACTAGATAGATTTGTTACTCAATTGCATCAGGTAACTACGGGATGAATTGCTAAGGACATGATACATGTTGAGGTAGATCTTCGTTCAGGTAAGTAGTCAAGCCCAAATGTTGCTAAGTTTAGTACCTATTTAGGATTCACAACTTGATGCCATGTTTTTATTGCCATTCCATCATAGGATGAGGTTGAAGTGACAAAAAAGAACCTCATGTAGCAAAATATTCAAGTACTTCACCATATTGTATGAACACCTTATTAATTAATTTTGTTATTAACTTATATATTCAATTGATTAATGTTTTATATGTTTCTTACAACAAAATTTTGACATTCCCAACACTAGGGAGTGGTTAAGAAGAATGTCTTATCTTCCATTATCACTAGATGGAAGAACTTCAATACTTTCTTGACACAAGAGTATGTGTTTAGAAAACATAAAGGTGAGAGTCCATGTGTGAAATAATAGATAATTTTAAAGGAATACATGCATTTTTTGTGTCAGTGGATTGGATGCCTCGTGGCATGTTAGTTTTTTATAATTTGTATAATTACACATTTTTACTTACAATTTTGGTTGTCTCATACTTTTATTTGCATTGTAGGAAAAAATAACAACCCCCCAGAAGTGACAAAAGTTGAATGATGCACCTCATCTACTATAGCAAGGGGAGGGATGTACACATTATTAGAGCAATGCCTCATAAAGGCTCGAACACAGGCAACAAGGCTTGAGTTTGATGACCTTATATCTCCAACTTCCCGTTATGAGATGTCGAAGGCTACTTGCACGAACTTAGATTGGTAGATAACTTCACAATTTACATAGATCATTGCTAAAAAAATCGTAATTGAGTGAGCACTGAAGGGACTTCTGTTGTTGCAGATCCCTTAGCAGATCATACTCACATTAATGTACCAAACCAATGTAAGTTATATGTTGAAGATAATCCCTTGCATCTATTCATTATTTGAAGACAAATAGAGGGAGGGTTAACCATCCATGGTGTCCCTCTATAGTCTGACTAGATGTGGATGGTGGTTAATGAAGCTTAAGATGTTACTACTCGAGTGCCTCTTCTCAATACAAAGGTTCAATTGGTAATGGAAGTTTTAGGTATATTTTTGGCTTGCCCTAGACATTTGGTCAAGCTAGTTTCAACATGAGCATATGTATTATAATGTGTTACTTTTTGTTTAGTTATTATTTTCATAAATTCTACCAACGTTGAACTAACATTGATAAGTAAGTTATGGGAACACCTGCTATTGATGATGATGACATGATAAAAGTTGAGGATGATCCAATATCTAAACTTATAACCATATTACCCAGGTTGAGGAGGAAACAATAATATTTGGAGTCGATAATATTGTTGTTCCTTTGTACATTTCTTTACCAGACACATTGGAGGTTCTTAGTGGAACCTCCATGTTAAATATTTTAGTAACACAACTATGGCTCATGTAAGTAATTTTATATTGTCTATTTTTTTCATATTATAATAATTACATTTACCTTATAATTTATTGTTTTTTTTATCATCCCTTATAATTTATTGTGTTAGGTACATGAAAAAATTAAGTGTGGAGAAAGACAAATAAAAAATATATGATTTTTTTTAAGTCTCGATCCATCTAGAAATCTTGGAACACAAAGGTCCAGATCCAACAATACTTGCAAACATAGATGAATGACTCCCAAAGACATATTTTCTTGGCTCCATACATTGAAGGGATAGTTTTCTAACTTGTATTTTTTAAATTATGATAATTATGTAACTAACTATTTGTCATTCACTACGGGTTTCACTGACATTTGATTGTAATTATACCAAGGGATTACATAGTAGTGAGGTTTTGTTCACTCCAAAGAAAACTCATCCAGTAAATGAAAAGCTTATTACATGGGTAAATTTTACAGTTTTCATTACATTAGAAGTATAAGTGTATTTTGACTAACATATATCATTACTTTAATTAGAGTTGTGGCTAGCACAAACTTTTTAAGTGAAAGGGCGAAGAACAAGGTCATTACAATTCATCTGCCCTAAGTTTAGAGCATCTTTTAATACATACAATAATTATTTTATGTACAAGTTATATTAAATTAATTTTTGTCATTTCTTTCCCAATTTAGTGTAGAGTGTCATATTTCAGTAATATTTCATATTAAAATACAAGCACTTATGGATATTAATTGATAAAATAAGTATAATATAGCCTCTAATTTATGAATTTAAACTTTTTTACATGTTTTGTGATTATAATATGAATAAGATCGATTTATTCTCAAATTTGTGTTAATTTCGTAATTATAGGGAAAAATAGAGATGAAAGGGCTAAGGGAGAATATACAATATATAAAAGGAAAGCTAGAATGCTCCAAACACTCGCCCAAACTCGCCTAAGCCAAAAGCTCCCACAGGATCTGGCTCAAGCGAGACCACTCCAGAGACATTGGACCTGTTTTCGTCCAACTTGCCCAAACGAGCCCAATCACACCCAGACCTGTTTTGGTCTTCAATGATCAATCTTCGTTATTTCAGGATGACATTGAGTAGTTGAGGGAACAATGGACAACTTTCCTTCTCTAGCACAGATAGTATACTTTTAATTTCTTATTCAGGAAATTTCAGGTTAGATTATACAATTTTGTATGGAACTTTTTTGTATAAATGTATAGCTTATATTGCATGTAATGTTTATTGGAATTTTTCTGTATTTCAAGTTTTAAAGGTAAAACATATCTAATTTAAGAAAAAAAATCCAAAATTTATGTTAAATCGTGCACAGGCTAACATAATGGTTTGATGTAAATTTTATAATTTTTTTTACCTTTTTTCTAATACATATTTACATTTGGAGCATTATAGTTAAATGCAAAGTTTTTACATAAAAGATTAGGTAAAACATAAATTTGTGTTACTTGCATTCATGTTGGATCTATTAACAAATGTAAAAGGTTTGTAGTACAAATTAATATTGTATAATATTTTTTTATTTTCTTTTGAATCACATTTAATTTTGTTTTTACATGTCAAAGATAAGATTATTTTGAAAATATTTTTTCTGTTATATTATAAATAAATAGGTTACATATTGTAATATATATATATATATATATATATAAAAGAGAGAAGATAGAGATGGATGAGTGTATGAGTTGTTATTTTTTCATATAGATTACGTTACATTTATTTATTAATTCTGTGTCTTAGAATTATGTGAGAATGTGTCGTCGTGACTTTTTTTTTAATTAATAATTTTTCTATTGAATCTTCTGTTGAAGATATTGATAATAGGCTTGAGAGTCTTTGACTTCTAATAAATTGTGTTGTTCAGATTTTTGAAAGTTTGTAGTTCAAGTAATATGTTGTTAAAATTTTGATAGATTTGTGTATAATATGAATCTTAATTTCTTAACTGAAATTCATTATAAAATTTGTGTACTATACCTCTAATTTTAATTGTACCTACCACATGCTTTATTTAAGGACAAGAGATAGTACCGTCAATCATTGTATTGAATATTGAATTGTCTAGTAGAATATTTTGGGAAAAGTAATAATTTTAATAATTCATTAGTATGTATTTCATATATTTTAGGAAATTTTAGTTGATTGCATTTTGTGTTCCTCTTCTGATGCATATTGTGCTAGATTTAGTGTCACCACTTTCATTTCATGTCACTTGAAGACCAAATCCAAATGTTGTAGAAATTCTCTGAAATATAAAAAATATTAATTAGATTTTATGTATTAATTAACTATAAAAATGTTATTCTTTTAGAATGGGATAGTGTCACACCTTTTAATAATAAAAAAGCGAGATTTACATAAATTGGGGAGCATATGTATGATGGCTCACAACTTGATTCTTAATTTCTCGGATCACATACTCTTGGTTGAAAAAGGTTTCTTCAATTTCATAACCTGTTTGATTCTATTGTAAATTTAGATGTTGTTATTCCCTTGATTCTATTTATTTCAGTGTTGTTGGTTGAAATTAGATAGGGTTTCTAATTTCAGTAAGGTAATTCTGAGTTACTTGTGGGTAGAACACTCTTTTAGGGTTGTGTTCTTTGAGTCTTTTGTATTGTAAAGATTTGTGATTAGTGGAATTTTGGCTAGTGTAGCTAAGAAATTGGATGTAACTCTTGTAGAAGAGTGAACCAATATAAAAACAGTTGTGTCAAATTTTGTACTGTGTTCTTTGATGTTTCTTCGTTGAACGAATTTTTAACAAATTAATTCTTTGATAAGAAAGATTTAATTGGTAGTTTTTTCTGTTTTATAAACTACACTACAAGAAAATCATGAAATAGAAACCAATTTGTAGAAACCAAAATAATTAGTTGCAATAGTAACTAAATTAGAGACCATTTTAGAAACTAAAAAGAAATTTGGTTTCTAAATTAGTTTATATTATTTTCTATTATTGTTAAATAGTTTCTAAATTGGTATCTAATTAGCAACCAAGGCTTTTGCTACCAAATTTATAAACTAAATAATTGGTAGTTAAAACCTTAGTTGCTAATTAGATACCAATTTAGAAACTATTTAACAATAATAGAAAATAATAGAAACTAATTTAGAAACCAATTTTTTTTTAGTTTCTAAAATGGTCTCTATTTTAGTTCCTATTGTAACTAATTAATTACTTTGGTATCTAAAAATTGGTTTCTATTTCATGATTTTCTTATAGTGTTATAACTGAATTTTAATGTATTGTTTTGTATTATGAGTATATTTTAATTAGTTGATTTTTCTAAGAACTTCATTCTAAGCTCATTTTTGAAAAAAAATTTGAAAGTTCAATTCACCCCTTTCTTGAACTTGACCTATCTTTTTAACAAAAGAAATATGAAATGTGGATGACCAAAGCTAGTGTGCAGTTTCTCAAAAGGGCCTAAAAGTTGTCTCTCCCAAGTGATGTAGGACTTCCATGCTCCAAGCTTCTTTTCTCCCTTCATGTGCATGCCTTGGCCAAAATTGTCCTCCATCTTTTCATGATTTTGGCTAATTTTGATCAAGGTTTTTAGGAAATACTACAACGAATACAAGAGAAAATACACCTATACAATTTGTACAAGACTAAGAAAAATGAAGAAAATACTAGCATTCTCGTCTTCAAATGTAGAGTCTTCTTCCATGAGACTGAGACTCCTTCTTTTAATTGAGGACAACTTTATTACTTCCTAATTGGTGGCACTTGAAAAGGTCTTTGAAGGAGTCACAATCTTACATAATATGCATCTCCCTTTTGCAATAGCCAAGGTCATGGTGGAGAAAGTTTGTAATGGTGCATTGTAGTTCTTGCGCCAACGTTTGAGGTGGTTACTATTGCATGAGCATTTAAGACCTTCGTTTCATGACTTAGGCGTTTTGTTCTCCAATTATCGAACCACATTATACATTGGTACTTATATTATTACATTTAACTTACATATTGGCTTAATTCATATAATTTACAGATCATGTTTATGTGCAACAAAAATATCAGGCAAAACATATGTCCAAAAAAGAACAGTTATCTACTAATGATCCTACAGTTGAAATACTGAAGGTTTCTATGATCATAGGTACAAATCCCACGGAGGTGTCATGAGACCAAAATATAGTGTGATCTCACTCCACATATACATGTCTTATATCTCATAAATTACATCAAGAAATAAAGAGTTTAACATATCAGTCGTGTTGTTGTGGATGATATAAGTGTTTGGTATAATCATATTATATTTATATTTTTTATTACCTAAATAGTTGACTATGATTTCAATAATTTAGGTAATAAGGAAAAACATGGGGTGTATTGGATTCTAAGATTCCTAACTCATTCAGAATAAGAAAGCTCAAACACAAACATGTATACCAAATATTTGTTGAGAGAGGGCAACACATACATTTTGCTTTATACTTCACATCTAACTACATTTTTTTTTAAAATATAGCTTATAATATCTTTTGTGATATAATCTAAAATTTTCAAATATATGTGTTATTGATAGTTACTTATAATATATAGTTTTTTCTTATTTCACAATAAGCTTGCCGCATATTTTTAAACAAATAGTATATTAATAATGAAAATCAACTCAACATTGACCTAAAGCTTATACAATTCTATCTTTATTATCAACTTAACATTAGCATGTACTCCAAATATAATAGTTTGAAAAGCACACCAAACACAAAATTGTAGAACTACTGATTTTTTTCTTTTAGGTAATTTTTGTCTATGGGATTGAAGCTTTTCCAGTGTGCGTTTTGGATGTCACTAGTATTGTGGTTTTAAAATGTATAAAACGAGTAGAATGTGAAGAAGATAAATTAGTTCAACAAAAGTTCTTGATGTGGACAAAATGTGAGTTTGATGTCAACCTAATAATACAACAATCAATTCAAACGTGATTTTTCCAAAAACCGTTAGACATTGAAAAAATCTCCTAGCTTGAAAAAAAAGAGAAAACAAATTGATAGAAACTTAAATACCCCTTTTTTATTTAAGTACATATTTTCTACTTTCGTTCTATTTTTACTACTACTACTATTTATAAACTCCCTTTTTTGTAATTATTCTTTTGAATAGTAAAATTATAAATCTGGGTTTATTAGTAATAAGAGGAAGTGCAAATAGCAAATGTAAGTATATAAAATAAAAAAGACAAACATGCTCAGTCTAATACAATACGGCTTTTGCTTCCTACACTATATATTTTTTGAGATCTCCACTGCATAAATTTTTTAAATACCAAAAATATCCTTGTGATTTTAATTTGAAAAAGAGTAGTGCATGTAGGGGTAATTTGAATTATGGAAACTGAAATCCATAAATGATTTTAAAATGGAAAACATATTTCAGAAAGTGAAATCTGAAAATGGAAAATATATTTCAGGAAATTGATATATATATATATATATATATATATATATATATATATATATATATATATATATATATATATATATATATATGGAAAGATAACTTCTTTTGAAATCCAAACATCCACTTTTATGGAAGAAAAAAAGACATAAATTGTGAAGCCTCAACGTATTTTTAAAATTTGTAAGCATAAATTGTGTTCGTAAAATTACATTTGAACATATACATTTTCTATAGACATATTTATAGTGATAAAATATATTTTAAGTAAATATGTTGTTAGTAGAGGTATGTTTAGATACACCTTCTTAGGAGAGAAAAACAAGAAAAGTAAAATGAGATTTTCCATAAATTAAAATTAGTTTACGTGTTTTTGTCTAAATTTTATTTTTTTAATTTTGTTTATAAACTAATTTAAACTTATGGATAAACTTAATTTGTTTTTTCTTCTCATTTTTCACTTTTAAGAAATCTCAAGACTTCCTTAGTTGTTGACCGTTGGATGGCACTTTGGTTTTGGGCTCAACATTTTTAAACAGCCCAGTGAAAGCCCATTCCAAAATGAATGGGAGGTGGTGAAGAAATTTGTGGGGGTGTGGAAAGAAACATCCAAACAGCCTCAGACACATGAAATGGGTGGGTTTGTTAGAATAGGCTAGTCAGTCCATTGAGAGAAAAAAAAGACATGACAAAAAAATACAAATATCAGCCATTTGATTAGTCATTTTATTAAAATTTAAATTTAAAAATTAACATAAGTAATCATGATATTGTAAAGAAAAATAGGTTATACATTACTAAGTGTTGGACATATTGGTGTTTTTAAAACTTTTGATTGATTAATAAAGTCTTAGAATTTTTTTATTGTAGTACTTTGACTAAGGAATTAAGACTAAAAAAATAATATTACTAACAAACTAAGAAAAGGAAAAGAATTAAAATAGGAAAAATAAAGAAGAAAAACACAATTTTTTTTTATAGTGGTTCAATTATATTTAAGTTTACATCCAATCTTAGTTAATACAATTTTAACAAAATTGTTTCATTATGTTGAAAGTAATATTGTATCAACTTTTTGTATGAAGAAAGATGAAATAACTTAAAATGCACTTTGAAAATATATTAAGAAAACTATAAAAACATATAGAAACCTATTCCACAAAAACATCAAATTTAAGTATATCATTAAATAATGTGATACTATAAATAAGGGTGGTAATGCGGGCTGACCCATTATGCATTGGTCCACAAAATGTGTTGAACAAGAGCTTTGATGTCTTCAAATCCATGAAGATTGGTTGAAGGCCTTGTTGTTGTTTATGTGTGTGAGTTTTGGGTAGTTTGAATTTGTAAATCCACTCTTAGTTAGGATCCAAAGTTGGTTTAAATCAAATCCTTTTGAAAAATAGTGTTTCACAAAGAAGTGGAAAAAACAACCAGTTGTTTTATACTTAGTGTTTTTGAAACAGGTTTTGACAAAGCTTGAAATTGGTTGACTTTGTTGTCAAACTAATTCAATCGGTTGTTTCGACATTTCAACCGATTGTTTTTTGAAAATCCTTAACAGAATTTGTTAAGTTTGGTAAATTTGTTTTAACTTATTCAAAATTGATTTAGCTCCTTCATTAAATGTTTTTAACTGCCTCTTTGGAGTTTAAAAGTTTTAGTTTTATACTCCTGGAAGTAAGAAATCATATTACAATCTTTCAAATCAGTTTTCTCCAAGATTTACTTTAAGCTTTGGTTTGACTTGTCTAAGAGTGAAATAAGACTACTGTGTAATTTTGAAATTCAATCTGTATCAGGTGTGATCAATCATTTTTCTCTTTTGAATATTGTAATTTTGTAAACTTGTTTAGTGCAGATACAAAGGGTGTTATGTGATCTGTAGAGTGTGGTTTGTCAAATGAGGTGTGTGTTCTTGAAGGGTTCAAGATCACCTATTTGGTATGTGGTTTGTAATCAAGGTTGATTGTTTAGTGGAATACCCAGTGGTTTCTGGGAACTGAATGTAGCTTTTGGTTAAGAGTGAACCTGTATAAATTTGTTGTATGATCTTTCTATCCCTTATTTCCTTTAAATTTGTTTTAGCTTGTTTTTATTCACTGTTGATAAAAATAACTGATTGATTCGCATAAACAACCGATTGATTTTCTGTAATCAACTTAAAACAGTTTTATTTGTTGGCTGATCTAGTTTATTTTTCTTTGATTCTTCATTGATCTTCACTCTACCTTCAATATTTGCAAGAAAACATTTATAAACAATTCACCTCTTTGGTATGTGGTTTGTAATCAAGGTTGATTGCTTAGTGGAATACCTAGTGGTTTCTGGGAACTGGATGTAGCTTTTGGTTAAGAGTGAACTAGTATAAATTTGTTGTATGATCTTTCTATCCCTTATTTCCTTTAAATATGTTTTAGCTTGTTTTTATTCACTGTTGATAAATATAACTGATTGATTCGCATAAAGAACTGGTTGATTTTTCTGGAATCAACTTAAAACAATTTTATTTGTTGGCTAATCTGGTTTATTTTTCTTTGATTCTTCATTGATCTTCACTCTACCTTCAATATTTGTGAAAAACATTTATAAACAATTCACCCCTCCCCCCCGTTTAAGGCCTACAATTTCAACAATTGGCATCAAGAGCTAGGTTCTTGAAAGTCATTCAAGTTTTGATCCAAAAATCTGTTTTCATTGCTGATAAACTAACTTTTGGGAAAGGTGCATGCATTAATAGACCACCTATGGTTTGTGGTGTAAATTACCAGTTCTGGAAGGTAAGGATGAAAATCTTTGTAGAATCAATTGATAAAGGAATTTGGGATGCAATTAAAAATAGTCCTTTTGTTCCTATGCTTGAAAATGATAAAGTGATCTCTAAAAAACCTTGGTCCCAATGGACTGAGCATGAAAGCAAAAAGGCTCAATATGATTGTGTTGCAAAGAATATTATTACATCTGCTTTAAGTTTTGATGAGTTTTTCAGGGTGTCTCAATGTGAATCAGCAAAGGAAATGTGGGGTACTCTAGAAGTCACTCATGAAGGAACAAATGATGTGAAGAGAGCAAGGAAGCATGCTCTCATCCAAGAATATGAGATGTTTAGGATGCAAAAAGGGGAGACAATTGTTGAGGTACAAAAGAGGTTTACCCATATTGTCAACCACCTCATGAGTCTTGGGAAGATGTTTGAAAAAGAGGAACTCAACATCAAAATCTTCAAGTGCCTAGACAGATCTTGGCAGCCCACTGCTATCTCTGAGTCTAAGGATTTAACCTCTATGACCACTGCCTCACTGTTTGGAAAGTTCAGAGAACATGAGTTAGAGATGAACAGGTTGAATGTTCAAGAAAGTGAGGATAAACATGTGAGGAACAATGCCCTAAAGGCTACTGAACAAAAAAACTATCAAGAAACTCAATGATTTTAATTCTAACAAATATTTTTAGTTGTGGTGAACATGGACACATTAAAGCTGATTGCCCCAATAATGAGAATAAAGAAAGAGCAGCAAGCAAGAAAGGTGAAAAGAAAGGCAGAGCTAAGAAAGCCTACATTGCTTGGGAAGATAATGAAGTTTTTCATCTAGTTCATCTTCAGGAGGTGAAGAAGCTAATCTCTGCCTAATGGCCAAGGGAGAATCTGTCACGAGCAGTGTAAGTTCTAGCACTTCAATTAAATTTGAAAACTATAGCCAACTTCTTGATGCTTTAAAAGAAACTCGTGAAGAAGCTAATAGATTGGCTCTTTTAAAAAACCGATTGAAAGGCTTGAATAATTAGTTGGAAAATAGAGTCAAAACACTGGAAGAAGAGTTAGAAAATTTAAAAAATAACTTTGAAAATATGGAATTGATTTACAAAAACTCTTCTTGCAAATGTGACTCAAGTTTTTGTGAAAATTGTGAATCTCTAGAAAAGAAGGTTCACTATCTTGTGAAAATTGTGGATAAGCTTTCAAAAGGAAAATCAAACTTTGAGACTGTTCTTGCATCTCAAAAGTGTTTTTGGAAAATCTGGACTAGGTTTTAATCCACAGAGTAAAAAAAGTGACATTTTAAGGCCTTTTTCAACCATCAGGGAAAAATAACCGATTAAAAATTTGAAACAACTGGTTGTTTCATTCTTTTACTGTATGAAAAATGGCCACTCTGTCAGATTCTGCAAAATTAGAAATTTTTTTGTTCCCAAGGGTGTTTTGAAATGGGTTCCTAAGAATCCTAAGGGTTCTAATGATCCAATTAATGCTAATGGACCCAAATTTGTCAGGGGACCAAACCTTGCTACTTGATCTTATTTTCTTGCAGGTATTCTTAAGGACCAAGAACCTCTGACTTAAAATATCAAGCTTGAAAGGGGAAAAGTCCAAACTTGATTCCTAGTTGCAGATCTTAATTGCACTACTTTATCCTGAAAGTCAAGTGGAATTCTTGAATCATGTACTATGGCTCCTTAAGAGAGGAACATTGTCAAAAGGCTAAGAGCTTATGTTTGGGTTCTTAAACTTGTATTTCTTTTTCACTTGAGTTAATGTTTGACTCCATTTTATGTCTTTTAATGTGAAAACTCTCATCTATGCAAAGTGTATGAGATTATCCTTATTCTGTTTCTTCTTTGACATGACTTCTTGAATTGTGAAACATCATAAATGCTGTTATAGAAAAATAACCGATTGTTTTTTTCGAAACAACCGATTGTTTTACCTCTGGGAACATTGCTTTAAGGCTGGTTTAATTCTCTGTGCATTGGTTCTGTTGTTGATTCCTTCCCAAGGTTGTTATAAGTCAAAATTGCATTTATCATGACTTTGAATTCGCTTTGGAAGGAAGTTATGTTGGTCATAAATGGAATATATTTCATATCTTCTTGGAAAATTAAGAGTTTTTATGACTAGTAAATTCTTCATGTGTTGGTCATGTGAATTTTGTTCAAAGGCTGACGTGGATCAGTTATTCCTCTGAACAAATTCTTTTTCTTGATAAAATCAACCCACTAAAAGCCAAACTATGTAATTGCTTTTACTGCTTATATAACCATGTTTGTTCAATTGTTTTTCTTCACAAAATCAACCCATTGGTTACTCCTCTACATTCATATCAAATTTGTCGTCCTCTTCCTCTTGCTTCTGAAATTTCCTCATTTCTCCATGGTTTCAACACTTCCCTCCTCCAAAAGAATGAAGACTCATAGTCTGAAAAGGGGTGAGTGCCTCGAAACTTGGTTTTCGGGAGAAGATGACAAGATTGAAAAATATCTACATGAAACAAGTAGGAAAGCCATCAACAATCCAAAGCTCATCTCATTCACTTGGTTGAAAGAGTATAAGCTTACTCAAGTAAGAAGTCTCTTGAAAGAGCAGCTGCTGAAAAGATTCTTGGAGATGTCAAGGAGCATCTATCCTGACCTTGTAAGAGTCTTCTACACCAATATCAAAATTGTTGACAATACCATCACTTTACATGTGAAAGGGGTTGACATGGAGATAACTCCTGAAGTTTGGACTGCCATCATGGTATAAAGCATGATGGTTTGAGAATAAACAAAGGGAATCTTGGAGTGGTTGAAGAATTCAACGAAATGGGTGTTGGCCTTCATTGTTACATGGATGTTGACTCTAAGAGGAAGTAATCACTCTGTGATGACTGAGAAAGATCTTGTTTTCATTTATTGCATTATGAACAAGGTCAAGATAAATTGGATCCACATCATCAAAGAACATATATTGAAATCTATGAGGTTAAGTGATTACCATTATCCATATGCTATCCATGAGGTGGTGATGTTGATGCTGGATTCCAAGCTGGAGATGATGATGTTGGTCCAAGTGTTGGAATCATGGGAGAACGCATCACCTCCATGTCTCCATTTGAAAGATTGATGCTGAGAAGGATAAACAACTTTACTGATGAACAAAGGAGTCATCATGAGTTCTGTGTAACACGGTTTTAGAACCTTGATGAGCATATTGAAGTTGTTTAAAATCAGCTTTTGAGCTACCATATGCCAAAGATGATTGAAGTCTTTTAGTGCTTTACTTTCGTATTCTGTGGTAATTCACTGAACAATTTTTTATGTTGTTTTTATCTGCTGAGCAATTGCTTTTAATTCCTTCTTCTACTCTATTTGTGAAGAGAAATAGGGGGAGAATTAACTGGTTTGTATGCTACTACATATCTGTTTTAATCTAGTTTAAATTGGTTTAATATGCCGCTGAAGAAACTCTAATTGTGCACCTCATTCACACTGATTTTGCTAGTTTTCTTTATGAAAATCACATCGTGAAAACTGGTTCATTCGTGCTAGAGGAACCTGGATATGATTGCTCTTTGGTACATGCATTTTGTCTGTTTTGTAGGTACTTTCAAATTCAAACAGAACAACACAAGCAAACCAAGGATTTGTTTTCATCAAATAGGGGGAGATTGTTGAACAAGAGCTTTGATATCTCCAAATCCATGAAGATTGGCTGAAAGCCTTATTGTTGTTTATTTGTGTGGGTTCTGGGTAGTTTGAATTTGTAAGTCCAATCCTAGTTAGGATCCAAAGTTGGTTTAAATGAAATCCTTTTGAAAAATAGTGTTTTACAAAGAAGTGGAAAAACAACCAGTTGTTTTATCATTTCAATCGGTTGTTTTGCACTTAGTCTTTTTGAAACAGGTTTTGACAAAGCTTGGAATTGGTTGACTTTGTTGTCAAACTAATTCAATTGGTTGTTTCGACATTTCAACCGATTGTTTTTTGAAAAATCATTAACAAAATTTGTTAAGTTTGGTAAATCTGTTTTAACTGATTCAAAACTGATTTGTCTCCTTCATTAAATGTTTTTAACTACCTTTTTGGAGTTTAAAAATTTTAGTTTTATGCTTCTGGAAGTAAGAAATCATATTTAAATCTTTCAAATCAATTTTCTCCAAGATTTACTTCAAGCTTTGGTTTGACTTGTCTAAGAATGGAATAGGACTACTGTGTAATTTTAAAATTCAATTTGTATCAGGTGTGATCAATCCTTTTTCTCTTTTAAATACTATAATTTTGTAAACATGTTTAGTGTAGATACAGAGAGTGTTATGTGATTTGAGGTGTGTGTTATTGAAGGGTTCAAGATCACCTCTTTGATGTGTGGTTTGTAATCAAGGTTGTTGATTGCTTAGTGGAATACCCAGTGATTTCTGGGAACTGGATTTAGCTCTTGGTTAAGAGTGAACCAATATAAATTTTCTATGTGATCTTCCTATACCTTCATTGATCTTCACGCTACCTCCCCCCCCCCCCCCCCCCCCCCTTTGTTTAAGGTCTACAATTCCAACAAAATGTAGTTAGGGTTGCATAAGGAATGACCCACATAAAAAAATATTTAATGAAAAAAAAATATTAATGCAATTGTAATATATATATATATATATAGATATATATATATATAATACTTGTTATCTTGTGTGCAAACTTCTTAGTGGTAGTGTTGGCATTACAATATTCAGTGTGCATTACTAGAGATCAATTTACATTCTCCTAATATTCATACCACACTATGAAATGAAAATGAATTTTATCAAATTTCTTCTTGCACCTCATAAATTTCGAAATTTAATTTCCATAACAAAAAAGTGAATTTTGGAAATGGAATTTCAGAAGAGAAAAAAAATTCTAGAATAATCTTTCCAGAACAACTATTTTACATTCCAGAATCTAGAACAACTATTTTGGCTTCTAAAATTCAATTTTTGAAATTAATGGGGTGCAAGAACAAATTAGATGGGGTACAAGAAGAAATACCATTTGTTATTATTATGCGGATTGGCCCGTCTTGTCCTGTACCTGGCTCACGGGTGTTGCATGTTATGTGTGGTGAGCCTAAGCGGGTATTCAGGCTAAAATAGTGAGTCTGCCACGCATTTTTCATAACGGGTTGAGGGCTGACATGTATTACCACCCGTAATTATAAATAGTTAAATATGTTTTTCGTTCCCAAACTATTATAAAGAATTGTCTTTAATCCTTCACCGAAAGTATAAACCTATTGCATCCCTCCACTTTATGAAGTTATGTAACATATCCTCACTAGCAGATGATGTGATATGTTAACAAATTTGTCAAGTGCAAATGGAGTTTCAACGTGAACTACCATTTAAGTTAATGTAGTATTATGTCAGCAAAGTCTCACTTTAACTATTCAACCTCTCTTGCAAACTCACCCTTAAACCTAAATTCCTCCTTCCTTCGAGACATGTGCCCAATATAAACCTTAGAAAACCTCATCACAAACACCGCGACAACTTCTCCCGCTGGATCTTCCTCCCTACCCTCGACGAGAATTGTAAGAAAGCTAACCATGGAAGCAACACTATTCTCCAATTATTTTTGTCCCAAATCAAAAATTGCTTATGTTTGTGCTTTCAAATACAAGTTTTGTGCAAAATTTTAATAGATTAACGCTGCAAAAAAATGTATACTATATTTGTGACAAGGTTGAAGTTGTTAGGAATTGAGTATACTAAGAGTTGTGGTTTTGGTTGTTGGACTACATGAAAAGGTTGATTCGATTTTATAGTAAAAAGTGGGAGCTTAAGCTGCGGGATAAATTGTTGAATGTTGTTAATATTAATGTTATCCTAGGTTATAACTCCAATTGCCACAACAAACATATTAACATCCTTTGTTGGTGAATATGTGTTACATGATTTCGTAAAGTACACAACAAACATATTAACATCCTTTGTTGGTGAATATGTGTTACATGATTTCATAAAAACACAATTCTTTATAATAATTTAAGAAAAGATATATATTTCATTCTATTATAAAAAAAATATGAAAATATATTACTACTTATTATGAATATTCTAAACGAAATAAAATCAAAATATTATACAATAACTTCACCTATTTCTATAAAATAGTTTTAAAGAAAAAACTTTTACCTATCTTTAAAGATTTTTTAAAGCTAGAGCACTTCATTGTAATTAATTGAAACTTGTTGCTTTAAATTTTTAAGAAATTTGTTCTAGTGTAAAATGATATAACACTAATCTAATTAATTACTTCTCAAAATAATTATAAATATAAATAGTTTAAATCTTAAAATTCAAAATATAAATAATTTAATTGATTCTTTCATTGCATAACTTATATTTAAATTAAATTTCAGACAATTAAGTATATCATTTTGATTTATTTTTTCTCATATATATAGATATGTATCGATATGTATTTTAATAAGTATACATAGAAAGTTAAAAACAGTTCAGGAATGTTAGATATCTCGAGAATTTTATATTCAGTGGAATTATTGTTTATTGAGATGTATTGCTTAGTTGTTGAGTGAAATAAAATGTTATTTAAATATATTTTTAAAGTGAATAATATCTTCGATATACTTATTGGTCTTAAATATACTTGAAATTAGAACATTGATGTCACGTTCTAAAAAAAAGTGCTTTTAAAGAGGAACCCTTATTCTCTTAGTGAATCGGGAGACTTGTTCTGGTATGTCTAATAGTTTCACATTGTTTAGGAGTCCTTAACAAAGACAATTTAAATATATATTTCTCTTTTAATCTTCAAATACGTCTTTCAAAGACAAAACAATGATGACACTCTGAGTTTTAAAACGGATAATACCTTATATGTTGTGATATCATCCTAGTGATACTATCCCAACATACTTTATGTCGAAAAAATAGGTTTTTTAAAAATTATTTTTTATCATCTAAATACAATAATATTAAAAAACTTAACATTTCTCCATTCAAAAGCATGATCAATATCAAATCATAAAGTGAGATCCTTAAGAGAAATATAGGTAGATTCAATTTATTTGCATTGTTCTTGAAGGAAAATAATTGTGGGAATGGGACCAAGCAGACTTGATCCCTTGACCATGAAGCAAGTTCATCACTTATTTGTTTTAAGAGAAAGACAAAGGTGAATTCCATTAATTTTCTAAAAACCAATGAAACCAAAAAAGAATACTTATTCAACCACATGAAGAAACAAATGGGATAAGCACTCGATATTCCTATAATTGGCTATTTTTTTATTGTATACATTCTCAGAACCAATTGAGTGTTTAGTTTTTGGCAATCATCCCACGTGATTTCAATATTGCTGCAAAATGGAGGCTATATTTTGAGGCTCTATAACCCAACTTGTTGATGCATGCATCATTATATAGTTATATATCCAATCACTTACTAAAATGTTGTATAATATGATTAGAAATAAACAAGTAGCCATATATAATTAAAAGTTATGCATCAATTTTGTCTCATGCAGAACCTTTCGAATGCCCTAGAAAATCCATGAAAAAAAAAACGGCACCAAACTAATCAATTATTAGCGATTAAGAAAGTATATCATTTAGCTTTTATTACTCCTTTTGATACTCATTAATATTATATATATATATATATATATTATTGTAGCTTGATGCTGTCTAATAACATGACTTTTTAATTGTTGCAGTCCTCATTTTATGATTGTTAGGGTTTCAAATGCATGAATGAATAACTAAACTGTCACTCATATTGGAAAAAGCTGCACCAAATTTATTGGTCTCTTATGGCTTTTGTTTGCTAAGTGTATGGAGAAGCATGGCTACCCAACAGTTTATATTACATGACTGGTAAGATATTATTCTTTTTAAAGTAATGAAATAATCTTAGTTGTTTAGTAAAATTTATAACTATCAACTTCATTTTAATAAAAAGATTTACATGAAAGCCTTGAGATTTAAAGGATACCTGCATGAATATCTATAGATCAGTATCAGAAAGTTATTAAATAACTAAATTTAAAAATAAATAAAAAATTATTATATTGTATTAAATATTATTTTATAAATTAAAAAATTATTAATATTTAAAATAACTTTTATTATTAATAAAAATTTATAAAATATTTTTTATAATTGATATTTAACACTAGTTATTAAGGTTTTAACTATTAACTATTTTAAATTCTAAATTAGTCATTATTAAAAATTAATTTAAATATAAAGTAGTTAGTAGTTAAAATAATGGTAGTTAATATTAGATGCGAATTTAAAATTAATTTATAAATTTTTATTAATAAAAAAATATTTTAAATATTAATAATATTTTAATTTATAAAGTAATATCTAATTTAGTTATTAGGAATCGAATTAACTTTCTCATGAACAATGTCAAGTTTGGATAACTATATAATTGTTATTAATTTTTCCAATATACTACAAGAAAAATATTAGATAGAAACTAATTTTAAAGAAAAAATAATAATTAGTGGTTACATTGTTAAATTAGATAATATTTTATAGGGATGGCAAAGCGGGGTGGGCCGTGTGGACTGGCCTGCGGCCCGTAGGTAAAAAATGCGGGGCGGGCTGATCTTTTTAACCCGCATTAGCTCGCAGCCTGTGCGGGCCAGCGGTGGGACGGGCTGGCTCGCTAACCCGCAAGAAAAAAAGAAATTGGCACTTAGCAGCAGCAGGGCAACGTAATTAGGTTTTCACAAAATTTCAAAGAAAGAAACATAACACAATCGCGCTTTTGGAATTAATGTTTTTTGAATTAATGTTTATGTTTATGTTTAATGTTTTGGAATTAGGTATTTTTAATGTTTTGGAAGTGGAAGAATAGTGATATTTGATATTTATCTTAATGTTTAATGTTTTGATGTTTGACTATGTTTGAAAAGGAAGAAAAAAAAATAGGTTTGATATTAACAAATATATAGGTTTAATTTGACAATTTTTTAAGAATAAAATGTAAAAAAAAAAAAAAAATGCGGGCTGGCCCACAAACCCGCGGCCCAGCTCTTATGCGGGGCGGGTCGAGAATTCTAGCCCGCAATAACTTAAAATATTTTATACACTAAAAATATTATTGATATTTAAAGTGGTTTCTATTATTAATAAAAAATTATAAAATGGTTTCTAGTTAGCTATCACTTTAGAATTTAAATAATTGGTATCTAATTAATTAGATACCAATTTAGAAATTATTTATCAATAATAGAAACTACTTTAGATATTAATAAATTTTTTAGTCTTTAAAATAGTATCTAATTTAGCCAATATAGTAACTAATTATTTTGTCTCTAAAATTAGTTTGATTTAATGATTTTATAATAGTGATATTTACTCTTTATTCATACACTATAAGAAAAAGAGGGATTAGCTGCCACACATTATCGTTGATGAGACACAAGTAGAGTCAACAAAGTCGACGCTAAGCGGAGGAAAATAAATTGTGGGTTAAACCCACGTTAAAAAAAGAAATGTCTGTGTTGACCTATGGGATGCATCAATATGTGTTATTCACCATGAAGGATCATGAGACTAACAATTTTTTTTTATCAGTAAAAAATAAAATAAAATAAATTGAAGCATTTAAAGGAAGCTTCAACTCTTATACAAAAACCTAAACTAATGTTCCCAAACATATATACATACCTCATACCTCCTAAAAAAGCCTTTAAAACATACACAAAGACCTGCATAAAAGTGTTATCACCACCCGATAACCTCCTAAAATAAAACATTTATACCACCCCCTAGGTCCTACATATACCACCCAATGGACCTTGCAACCTTCATAACATAGGGATAAACCTTCAACATTAACTATAAATAAGGATTAAGCTAAACAGAATCCTTCCATCCAAGCTTTCCTTATTTTTGGCATGGCTTTCGCAGTATGCATTTCCTTATTGTCCAAGATTTTGATTCACAATATAACGTTCCTTTCATCTTGATATTACATGTGATAGCTAATTGGATGCTCTTGCATTAAATTCACCTTTCAAGTGCATGCAATCTTCGAAGGTAAGCATGAGAACTTCAGATTGGATAAGACTTAGCATGTTGGGGCAGAAAGATGCATCAACTTTCTCTCTTTCCCAGTCGATTATGTGAGGTGCAAATTGTTAGAAATGTATGCCTTAAACAAAAGGGAGTGAATGTTGAGAGTGAAGTCAGAACCAATTGAGTTGGGCTGACTGGACACCATGTTTTAGTGAGTGGGCTTAATTATTGTGTCCCCTCAATAATCTCTATTTAAGAGATCTTTATGCTTGTAATAAAATTGTAACAAACAGAATGAAAATCTAATTAGTTTCCCATGGACGTAGGTTGCGAGCGAACCACGTTAAGTCCTGTGTTGTTTATTTTCTACAGTTGATTTGTGATTGTGTGTGTTGCTTCCGCGTGCATTTTTCCTATCAGTGAATTGGTCATGAAAGATTTTTACAAATATTGAAGGTAGATTGAAAGCCAATGAGGAATCAACGAATTAGAAATCAATTTAGCCAATTTCAAAATTGTTTTTAATGTGATCACTACAAAAAAACGTGTATAATGCGGCGGTTATTTTCGTAAAAACTGGCGTTTTTAACCGCCGCATTATATGTCTGTGGCAGTACCGCGTACCACCAGAATTCTTGCCGCCACAAAGTTTAATGTGGCGGTCAATTAAGAACCGTTGTAGACGCCATATTATGCATTGTATAAAGTGGCGGTTTTAAGCGTGTAATTGACGTCAGTTATAAATGTCGTAATTTTAAAACTGGGTACACCAATTCTAACGTAAATAGTGACAGTTTTAACCGCCACTTAATACGATATAATATAAATTTAATTTAATTTTTAATATTTATAATAATTTATTTAATTTCGTTTTATAATTTGATTTCATAATATTATTTAATTTTATATTATAATTAAATTTCAGTACACAATTAAATTTCATAATATAATTAAATTATAAGATAAATTAATTTTATAATAAAATTATACCTCATAATATAATTAAAATTGATAAATATAATAATAAGAAATGATTTTATTCATTCATTAAGATAACAAAGTTGATAATGTCAAACTAATCCAAAAAACAATTAAACTAAATTGTCAAAATGTAAATTTTATTTGAATATATTACAACTAATGTCATAGTCCTAATTCTAATTTGTCTTGTTGCCTCCACTTGATCCAATAATATTATGGTTCAGTGATGAAGTACGACTTCCATCATCCGGTGCCTGAAATTAATTAAAATATGTTTAGAGTTAATTTTCAAATTTTAAAAAATAAATGAAAAGAATATTATATATCCAAGGAGTGTGCATGAATTAAGGAGTGTGCATGAAAGCCCATACCCTCCTGGCAATGCATATTCAGCAGATGATTGTTCACTTATTGGGATGGAAGGTTTAAGGTCGTATATTCACTGGTTGCACCAAACTCACTAAGTACTTCTACTGACACATCACCCTCCAGTACTCTCACAACCTAATTAATTCATTAATTCATCCATCATAACTTAAGTTAAACAAAGCTTATTCAAATTATATAAACAACAACAATTAGAAAAGAGAGAAAGAAAGAAATAACATGTGACAAATTAATGATTTAAAATAGGAAGAAAGTGAAATGAATGTATAAAGATATTATTAATTACCTAACTCATTTTTGGACACCTCTTTATTGAGTGCCTTATGCTAAATGCAACACAAGTCACCATTCAAGCCATTAGTTGCTTGTCATAAATCTCCTCTAAACGTGGATCCACAAGCCCTTCAAAACTTCCATCCTCCATTGCCTTTGTAATATGCAGACTTGTAATCTTAAATTGTTTCTTAAATAATAGTTAAACATTCAATGTATTTCTAATTTAAGTAATCATGAAAAAACATTGTTTAAGGCATGGATAACATACACCAAAAACAACCTATGAAACAGTTCTTACTCCAAAATTCACTTAAAACAATGATGTGGCATGGATAGTAAAAAAACATGTAACCATAAACCAAAAAAAATTAGATTCACCTGAAACAAAGATGAACAAAAATAATTGGACGTTGCTTCACCCTTATTCATCTTCATATACAACACATCAATGTGAAAACTAATTGTATGATACTTATAAAGGTTAATCTTTTGGCAAAGAGATGCAAAGAAGCCATACTTGGGTTGTGGAAGAAATCTTGCAAGAGGTAACAATTTCCTTAGATCAATGTAAAACTTGTCACCAACTGAATAAGAGGTAGCAACAATCCCTTCCATCATTTTAATCGAGAAGTACTGCAAGTTCACAAAGAAACCACCATAACATCACTACTTTGTTCCAAAATAAAAGCAACCAACAAGTTAAAAAAGAAAAAGAAAGAAACCCACTGATTCATTGATGGGGCCGAATATTTCATCATTTTTCCCAATCTGAGTCATGTTTTTGAGATAGATAGGAACACTGAAAAAGGGAATAAGCTTCGTTCCAATCGTTAGTAATGGAAGAAAAATAACCTCTAAATCGTTAGTAATGGAAGGTGACCCATCATCGCGAAAACCGCGCATCCTCCATTGCCACGACCAAATCCACCTCTACCGCGACTGCCATCGTCGTGGCCACCCTTAAAATCGCCACCGTCACGGCCACCCCTGAAACCTCCACCGCACCCACCGCCTCTGGGAGGTCTCATTGTTTAGTTATTAGAGAATGCAGCCACAGAGGGTTGCCAAGACAACGTTTGGAGGTTTTGGGGTTTTGGGGACAACGCTGACGAAAATAGGTTTTTGAAGAGAGATGAATACTTCAATGTTTGGGCCACTATTGGTCTTTCTTGGGACTAAAATGGTCAGTGGGCGGTGAGTTGCAGAGAGAAGATGATGGATGTGGCAGAGAGAAAATGGTGAGTGAGACAATGAGTAGCGAAGAGAAGATGGTGAATGTGCAGAGAGAAGGCGGAGAGCGGCGGGGAGAAGACAGTGAGTACCAGAGAGAAAATGGTGAGTGGGACAGTGAGTTGCATAGAGAAGATGGTGGATGTGGCAAAGAGAAGAAGAAGAGCGGCAGGGAGAAGATGATTTTTGGCAGAGAGAAGATAAGGGTTTCAAAGAGAAAGAGAATTTGAAAGGTTTTAGAGAATAAATTTTTGGAATTATTTCAAAATTACGTGGAGGGAACGAAACGCGAGAGAGCACTAATTTAGAAAGATAATTATGGCAGTTCTAAATGTCATATTTTGAAGGATAATTATGGCGGTTATAAAACTGTCGTATCATACAGATAATAGTGGCGGTTTTTAATAACCGCCACTATATACACGTTTTTTTGTAGTGGATTGTAAAAAATAAACCGAAATAATCGGTTGTTTATACCAACAATGTTAAAAACAAAGCAAAAATAGTTTTAAAAGAAAGAAAGGATAGAGAAATTAACATAGAGAGTTTTATACTGGTTCACTCTTTACTAAAAGCTACATCCAGTCCTCAGCAACCACTGAGAATTCACTAAGCAACCAAAAACCATGATTACACACACAACACACCAAAGTGGTGATCTTCAACCCTTCAAGAACACACACCACCTTTGGCAAATACACCACAAATTTCAGAACAACCTCTAAATCTACACAACAACAATTTGCACAGAAATACAGTAGCCGAGAGAGAAAGGAATGAGTACACCTGGGTACAATCACAAATTAAAGCAAAATGAATACAACACGATCCTATTCCACTCTTAGAAAAGATCCAAAGCTTTTAGCAATCTTGGAAAAATGATTTGAATAATTTCTCTTGAATTAATTCAGACTGGGAGCGTAAATGATAAGTGTCTAATTTCAGTAATATTTCATATTAAAATATAGGCACTTATGAGGATTTATTGCTAATTTACATATAAAATAATTCCTAATTTATGAATTTATACCTTTTTACATTTTTTATGATCTTTATTTGAATAAGAGTATTTTATTCTCAAATTTGGTGTTAATTACAGATTTCTAAGGAAGATTGGAGATTTGGATTAAAGATGAATGATTTGAGCTAAAAAGATAAAGATAGAAGGTCCCAGAATGGAAAAGATGCAAAGAAAGATTGGGCCTTTTTTATGTTTTATCATTTAGCCCATTAGCGCGACACAATAAACAACCTAACCCTAGAAAACTAGGATAAATAGAGGGCTAGAGGCTCAACCTTAGTGTGCCAGATTGAGAGGAAAACACCATAGAGTGAATTGTAACCCAATTGGGAGAATGGAAGGTGATAGAAGTATGCGTGGCTAATTCTACCATTTGGGATTGGGAGTAATCTGCTCAAACTCTTATGTATTGAGGTGATATTTTATATATTAATATTCAGTTCTTGATTGATTATTGGTATTGTTGTTTTACTTTTAATTTTCCGTGACAAATTGAGAATCTTAAATCTGACCGGGAGGTATTTTTAGGGTTCGGACCTAAACAACAATACTTAACATATTTGAGTGCTAGGAATAGACTTGAAATGTTAATTGCTATTAAACGTCTGAGCTTCGTTCTAAGTTGTTCTTATAATTATGCGAGGGATCGATAGTTAGGGGACATTCTTAAGGATTTTATATGCGAGGAATCGATATAAATGATTTTTATACGGGCATCAATTTCAATCAAAGAACTTAATATTGACATGCTAATCAAAATACTTGAGAGTGAGAGAGATGAAACTAATCCTTATTTTTCCAATTGAAACAACTAATTCTTTGTTTGTTTTCTTATTGATCAGTGCCAACACAATTAATTCAAAACTCTTTTAATTGTTCTGTTTTTATATTTAGCGATTATTGTACTCGATAATTCACTGTTCCTTGTGGGATCGATATCCGTCCTTAGGGACAATTATTACTTTTGACAAACGCGGTGCACTTGCCGTAAAAAGTCATCAGTAAAACAACTTATTTAAACTCCAATCAGTTGGTCAAAGCATTTAATGCAAGAGCCAAAATAGTTTAAATCATTTAAAAAATATTAAAGCCACTTAACAAAATTTTGTTAAGGTTTTCATAAAAACAATCGATTGAAAACATGAAACAATCGATTGAATTGGTTTGACAACAAAGTCAACCAAAGTCAAGTTTTTTCAAATCCTTTTTAAAATACACTAAGTGTAAAGCAACCGGTTGAATCGAAATTTCCACAGGTTGATTTTTCACTTTCCTTTGAAAACACATCTTTTTCAAAGTGATTAAAATCAAACAACCTTGGATCATCAATTAGAGTGGATTAACAAATTCAACTACTCTAGACACACACAACTAGCAACAATGATCTCCATGCATTCCACTTAGATTTGGAGACATCAAAGGACTTTGTTTAACACAAATCTTTCTCCATAGGCATAAAACCACTCTTGAGTGAGACATGAGGCCTAGATATTATAATTATGTTGTGATTCCCTCCACCTTAAGCAATTAGGTGACACTACAAAAAAACGTGTATGTGGTGGCGGTTATTTTCGTAAAAAGTGGCATTTTTAACCGTCGCATTATACGTCTGTGGCGGTACCGCGTACCGCCAGAATTATTGCCGCCACAAAGTTTAATGTGGTGGTCAATTGAGAACTGTTGTAGCAGACGCCATATTATGCATGGTAGAAAGTGGCGGTTTTAAGCGTGTAATTTGCGTCAATTATAAATGTCGTAATTTTAAAACTGGTAAACCAATTCTAACGTAAATAGTGACAGTTTTAACCGCCACTTAATACAGTATAGTATGGTATTCATAATGTATATTTGAATAACAATGAATAAATGTGTTCGGTTATTCGATTTTTAGTAACAATATTATTACAGGAGATATTCATAATTATTGTTATTATAATAAGAAATATTAACTTTATTTTCAAGTATTTAAAAAGTTAAAATTCAATTTAGTCAATTTAGAAAAAAATAAGAAAATACTAAATATGACTTAATTTTTACTTCACCACGGGTAAATATTTTAAAAAAGTGATAGATAACAGAGAAAGATGTGGAAAGAGTAATTGAGCATAGCATATAAAAATATATAAAGTATTTTTATCAAATATATGAAAGAAAAGCTTAACAAAAGTGATATTCTATTATAGATCATTCATGCCATGAAGCATCATTGAAAAAATAACAACCGATTATCCTTATATTACACATAATTGAATAATTGGAATATTTCAAAGTGAAGTTAAGTACAAATTAAATTCTTGACAAAATTTCAAATGCAAATATATGACCAAATACCCATTGCAAGAGATGTCAGAATATAACGAAGTCCCTCAAAAGAATAAAACACTGTGATATGGTCAATGGTACATGATAAAACTAGAAAGCTTCAAGCACCTTGATATTTCCACTTTTTCTAATGCAACCAAGTATTATCAGTCCATGCTAACCTGGTAAGGCAATAAAGGCATCTGAATGCTTGGCTATCTCTGCCTTCCTTTGATGCATATCAGCTACCGCTTTTACTTCTCCCACTGTTTCACCAGTTAGCTGCAAAAGGAACCATTACACAGGGGATGAAGCAGATAAAAAGATCAACAAAGTAAAGAGAAAAGGAGCAGCTAACCAATTATGAGAGCAATTATGAGAGTTGAAGGATTGTTTATTTCATGATTTACCTAGATATACAAACATCAATAATTTATAATCCAAGGGATTGAAACTAAAAACCAAAAACAAAACCAACAGAAAGAAAACCTATTCATAGTGGGAAACAAGAAACACTTACTTTTTTCTTTTTGTGTTAGGGGAAACAAGAAACATAAAGAGAAAAAAAAAAAACAAAGAGATAGATTGACAGACTCATACATTATGTGTTGGAAAAAGAAATAAATTGACAGACTCATACTCATTTCATTTGCCAACCTTTTAAATAGATTTTTTAAATATTTCTCATCTCACACTTGAATTTTTTAAAATAAATAATTGACCAATGCATTTATCTCCACTGCAGCGAATGAATTCAACCTTCACGCTATGAAATAATTCTGCGTCGTACCTCCGTAAATTCGCTTCTGTCACGATTTACTTAGATCAAATGAATTAGTTCTTCACTAGATCAATTTTCTCTAAATTTACTTCGATGCAACCCAACATACTTTGCAAGCGTAAAAGTGAGTTCAGCAAAATTTGTGAAAACATAACCTAATCCAAATCAATAGATATATCAAATTGCAATGTCCCTATGAGAAACAGTGACTACAAAATGATTAAATTACAAAACAATATACAAATAAATCATGGGAGTAGAATCCGGGAACCTGTAGGCCTTTGAATTTGAGGTAAACTTCAGAACTCGGTTCACTCTACAAAACAAAAGCACAACAAACATGTAATTTTGTAAAGAGTGTGCGTTGCACAATCAATGAACAAGAATCATAAGTACGATTTCGAACAATTTCAACCTATAACGATTTCGAACAATAGATTCCCAAGACAGAGGTTTAGGGCGTGCGAGCACAAACCTGAAACAACCTTGCGTGGAGGCGGCAATGGCGGACAGAGGAGTGGGCGTTATGGTTTCGTGAAGGTCAGAGGAACAACCTTGCACGGAGGCGACAATGGCAGACAAAGGAGTGAGCATTAGGATTTTGTGATGGTCAGAGGAAGGGTTCGTGAAGGTCGCGTAAGGGTTTCGTAATGGTCGCGTGAGGGTTTCATGAAGGTTGCCTGAGGGTTTCGTGAAGTTCGCGTAAGGGTCGTGAAGGTCGCGTTAGCAGACAAAGAGGGAAGAGAGTTAGCAGAGAGGGGGAAGACACGCTGGTTTCCAAAACAAAATGAGTTTCCAACAAGTTTTAAAATTAAATAAATAAATAAAATAAAGAGGAATGGTGTAAAAGGGAAAGCAAACGCAGGAATTTTATTCTGAAGGATAATTGTGGCAGTTAAAGATGACATATTCTAAAGGATCATTGTGGCGGTTACTAAGATGTCGTATTATACGGAAAATTATGGCGGTTATTAATAACCGCCACTTTATACATAATTTTTTGTAGTGTGACTACACTCACAATCTCGAAGGACCTCCAACACCTGTTGCATTCTTTGCAAAACCACAAATGCACCTTTTATTCTTACCTTTCCTCCTTTCAATAACCTTGCAATCACTAAACATTCCATTCCCAGTCATGTACAACACAAATAAAGTTTAAGGCAAAGACAAAGATAAGGGGACTTAGTGCACTTTGCTAATAGACAACCACAAATCCAAAAGCAAACTTAGTGCTGGTAAATAAATACTTAGATAAAAAAAAAGAAGCAATGCACCCACAAGCTTATCCACTATTAGAAAATTGTTGAATAGTGACTGAAAAATGTGGTGACTATTAGTGACCAAATCACTGACCCAAAAATGTGATCACTATTAGTGACCATATTAGTGACCAAAGTTAGTTTTGTGATTTAATGACCGAAATAATGACTACAATTTTAGTCACACAAAATTGGTCACCAAATTTGTTACAAAAACAGTAACAAAAAATTGGTCACTAAATCGGTTACAAAATCGATCACAAAATATCAGTCACAAAATAAGTCACCAAATCAATCATAAAAATGATAACAGAAAATCAATCAAAAAATTTATGACTATATCACTTCCCCCAAATTAATTTGAATAATATTAAATATATTAATAATAATTACAAGCATGATTTTGAGTTAAATATTTTAATAATATTAAATGTATTAATAATAAATAAAATAAAATGTTGTAAGCATTATTTTGAAAAGAATTACTATTTTTCAAACTCCATACATGTCTTAAAAAATCACACACATATATATATGTGTGTGATTTTACTTCTTTGTGATTTGAGCTTGGCTTTATTTCTTTATTGTATTCAGATTTGTTTTGTATTTGTTGGTGGGTTGCCGAATTAGGTACCCATATCTAATATAACATTATATTACTTTCCACTAATAAAAAATATAAGAGATTGGAAATAATATCCATATTATCATTAATTTTCAGTACATTTCAAAGTATGAAGACAATTTCTAATTACACAAATATATTACATTAATAAAATGCAAATACTTAAACCAAACTTATTTCCTTAAAAAAATTTATAAAATTATAATTTGCTGAAATTAAAACAAATGCATATGTGGTGTTTAATTTAACAGCATATACCAAAGAAAAACACAGCAATTGAAACAATTATCCAAGATTGCAACAACATCTTAGACTCAATAACTCTGAGTAGCTAGCTCATATGTTGGTGGGGTGTCAAAACAAATTTGTTCAAGAACTTGGTTAGAAAATGTCATGAGACTAATCCAATCTCTTATCAGTATGGATTAATGTCTTACAACAAAAATGGTAAATAAAAAATAATTTTAAAAATAAAAAATAATTAATTATTATATTAATTAAAATAGATATTATTTTAGAGATTAAAAAAATTATTCATATCTAAATTATTTTTATTATTAATAAATAATTTTTAAATTAATATCTAATTAACTATCAAAATTTTAATTATCAATTTTAGAGTCTAAAGTAGTTACTAACTAAAATATTGATAACTAATTAAATACTAATTTAAAAACTATTTATTAATAGAAAAACTATTTTGAATATTAATAATTTTTTTAGTATTGCAATAATATCTAATTAAATTAATATATTAATTAATTATTATTTTTTACAAAAATTAATTTTTTTAGTGTGCTTTAATTAGTTAATTAATCTAATTTGGTGTGTTCCTAAACAATAAAAAGACCTTTCTTTTCATAAATTCTTCAATTCAAAAGCCCGAATCCCTTGTACTAGAAACGAGTGAGACTTCTTCTTGAATCTTCACCACCAATTAATGTCATTATAACGAACTAGAAAAGACTATAAAACACAGCAATGATTTCAAGTGCAACCATTGTTATATGTTAGTGTCACTTTTTTCATTGGAGACTAGACTCCACCAAATAAAGGGTTGCCACAAGTAGAAGAATTAATTAAATGAGTTCATTTCTTCTGATAAATTCATGAACCACTAATGATGAACATGAAATACTTTTGTTGATCATATCATACCAAATCCTGTTAGGTGAGATGCACGTACCTACAACATTCATATGCAACTTCAAAGACATGATGGCCAATCTCGTTTTGGAGATTATATTCATAAGTATGCTAAAATGATGTATATCAAGAAAATATCATTTTCATTTGTAAATTTGCTTTTAAAGATTAATTTAACATAAATTAAAATTACAAAATCATATTAGAGTTTATTTAAAGTCTTTTTATTAGGTAATCTGTATTGTCATGTTAAGAATGTGTTAAAAAATATGTTAAGTATACCCTCCTTGACTTACATTACTACAACATCTTTGTGCCAACCTAAAGTTTTAAAGTGTGTGTTTAGTCTCACGTAACCTAAAAATATATCTTAAAGAACGTTTATATATAATTACTTGTAACAAAAAATTTATTTTATAAAAGAAATATGAAGAGAAATTCTAAAATGTAGCATAGTATTGTACAGTATACTTTTTCCAGTGATGCACATACCGAGAGGTGTTCCAACCTCAAATCTACACTAAGATGTTATTATTAAGATTAATTACGGTATTTGAAGTGATATGAAATTATATTGAACATTCATAAAGAAAAGAGAAAAGAGGTAAATAGACAAATGAAATTATATATTGCTACAATTGAATAATATTCACCAAAACAATTATTACATAAGTTATTAATTAATATTTACTAAAACTAAAATAATGCAAAATTAACAAATTACTGCACTCTTAAGATTTTAAATATATATATTGAGAATTTTAAGATTTTAAATATCTTATTATTAAAATCTAGAATAAAAATACTACAAATTATTTATTTTCAAAGTTTAAAATAAAATTAAGAAAGAGAAAAAGATAATTATAAAAATATATAAATGATAAATTTATTATTATTAAGTTATTTAATTATTTTCTTTTATTAATTAAATTCATTATTTTATTTATTAAGCGATCTATCTTAATTGGTTATCTTAGTTAAGATAAAATATATAACTTTTTTTTTTTCAAAAGATACAACTTTATTATAAGAATCAGGAGTATTATCCTTTGATGAAAATAAAAAATCAAAAGATAATTTTTGTTTGAAAATACTTTAAAATTTAGTTGTAATAGTTATAAAATTTTAAATATTGTCAAAAATAATATTTCAGAAGATAACATGATATGACTAACTCGATGACAAGTTTATTGCGAAACAACTCTAGTTCAGTTGGAGTCTAGTCTTAGAATGATTAAGGTCGATCATAAAAATCATCATGAAACGACTTCAGCTTGATTAGAGACCCACCTTAGAAGGACTAAGGTCGACTATACAAATTATCATGAAACAACTCCAACTTGGATGGAGTCAGGCCTTGGAATTATTAAGGTTGAGCATAAAAATCCTCAAGAAAGGGCTCGATTTTGGTTGGAGTTCAACCTTAGAAGGACTAAGTTCGACCATAAAAATTGTCACAAAAATGGCTCCAACTCAGTTAGAGTCCAGTCTTAAAAGGACTAAGGTTGACCATAAAATATTGTCATGAAACGACTCTAAGTCAACTAAAGTTCGAACTTGGAAGAACTAAGGTTAACTATAAAGATTGTAAGAAATGACTCCAAGTCATCTAAAGTTCGACCTTAGAAGGACGAAGGTTGACCACAAAAATCGTTACAAAACAATTGTAAGTTGACTTGAGTACAGCCTCAGAACGACTAAGCTCGACCACAAAAATCGTCATGAAACAATTATAGCTCAGTTGCAGTCTGACCTTAGAAGGACTAAGGTTGACCATAGAAATCATATTGAAACAACTCTAGCTCGAACGGAGTCCGACCTTAGAAGGACTAAGGTCGACCGTAGAAATAGTCACGAAATGATTCTAGCTTGGTTGGAGTTAAAAAGACTAAGGTCAATCCTAAAAATCATCATGAAGCGACTTCAGCTTGACTAGAATTCAGCTTAAAAGGACTAAGGTCAACCATAAAAATCTTTATGAAATGACCCTAGCTTGGTTGAAGTTTGACCTTTGAAGGACTAAGGTCAACCACAACACACTAAGGATATGTGGCAAGATTGTATCCAACCTTATTTGATCGATTGACAAGAATGTTAGTCTGCTACTTCTAAACAACTTTTGATCATTAGAAAATTAAAAGGGGTAAGAGCATCTTGCCTGCAATGGTTGGTTAATTCTCTACATACAGAACATGAGCTCCAACTTACAGTAATAAAATTATAATGCATGGGCTAACATAAACTAAGTTCGTAGAAATACACTTATCTCAGTTAAGGGCTAACCTTAATTTAAAAATAAAATTAAAAAAAAACATTCTATTTACATTGGTTTATTAAAGTCTTATACATTAGATGTGCATTTGTTCCAAGTAATTGCTCAAACAACACACCAATCATGTAGCCACTTGAAAGATACTTTGAAAAGACAAGACAATTCCCACTAAAAAAAATAATGTGACGTTCAAGAGTCCTAATGAACTTTTTCATAACTAAGACTAGATAAGCCTTTTCGTATAGTCTAACTCAAAGCTAGAGGGTATGTTCATAGATAGACTGAACATCCAAAAGACGAACACCTCTTTTTGAAAGTCTCTTTTTCACTTAACCCGACTAAAGACCAGAGGTTGTGTAGTGTTAGTTAGTTTGATATCTTATTAAAAGGGATTGTAACTTATTATTTAACCAGTTGGTTATAGGATCTATTAATCATTAACATTAGAATTCAATAAAATTACCAAAATCTTAAAAAAAATCACAAAATATTTACTTATGTACTTTAAATTGATTGAAAAAAAATACAAACATAAAATTAAGACCCATAAGATAACGAAACAACTAACTAGGATGATAGAATACACTATCACTACTGAACTCACTTAATTCTAATTCTAAATACTCTAGTTTGAAACCAGAATATTATTTAATCATAAATTTCATATATGATAAGTTTTGTGACTTTCTTAATATCTTATCAAATTTATGACAAAAATGTTTTTTTATCTGTATTGATAATACATGCAATAATTAAACTCGTTAATAGTATGTCATGATGAAAATACATTAATATAACTAATATTAATTATGACGGTTTTTAAATTAAAAAAAGTTATATCCACAAATTTTAGAGTGACCTCTGATCCGTTGAAGGAAAAGAAAATAATAATCAAATGTTTTGTTAGTTAAGAAAATGAAAAGGATGGAGAAAAAAAAATGACTAAGAGAAAAAAGAAATAATTGTTTTTCTCCTTTCTCTTCTCTATTTCAATTGACTAATAGAAAAAAGAAATATTTTTCTTTGTACTTTCTCTTCTCTATTTCAATATCCAACCTATTTACACTCACTTTCTTTGCACGGTTCGAGACAAAGGTAGAAGCAAATCCCACGAATGGATGAACCAAAGCCCGACCAAACAATGTTATGAAAGGCCAAACATGTCGTAAAGTGAGCCATAATTAGGTCAAAAGGTGAAGCCCTAGATTCACCAAATTCAAGACCCTATTCAGCAAGACACACTGTTGCTATCACTGAAAAGTGAAGCCATTGTCGAGGAAAGATCAATGGTCAATGCCTATTGTCTAAGCAAAAGAACTAACATGAGTTTTTTACGTGAAACTATAGCCATGCATGAGGATTCATAAAAAGAAAACTTCTGATAAAAAAAAGCCTATAGGGCAGAAAAAATAACAGTATACATTGAAGAAAAATAAAAGTAATTAAATAAAAAATTCACCTATTAGAGATAGGGATTAAATATTGTCACCGCCAGAGAAATTAAAATAAAGTGAAAATTCTCATTCTTTCATGTTCAAAATTCCACTCAAGAAACCGAAATCGAAATTATACAAATATAACAATTTTTCTAAAGTAACTTTATATAAGCTGCATAAGCACTATATATTATTACACCACCACAAGATATAGTGGTGTTAGCCTTCCCAAAAATAATTAAAAAAAAACACAAGATATAGTGGTGTTAGCCTTCCCAAAACAATTACACAATTAAAAAGGGGACGCAAAATCGAAATTAGCGTGAGTTTAGCGTCCTAATAAAAATAGATTTTAATTAAAAGGTAGTTAATGCATTAGTGGGAGACAATAGGAAGACACAACTATTTACAAGTTAGTGCCGGTTAAGCCTATTATATCTTTATAAGCAAAGAGGGACCTAGATAGTACCTGATAATGGACGTACAATTGCTAACATTTCGGTAATCCTCTAATTCCTTCCTTCGAGTCTCCTTCCTTTAAGGTTGATGTGGTCGGGGGTGACCTGAAAAGGTATTCTGACGATCAAGTTAGTACTTTGTGTAAATAGTGTATTTTTGTAATTGGTAAAACGTACCTCATACCTCCGCAAAGATTTTTATTTATAGTATTGGTTATGGGCCATTGCCATGATAAGTCGGATATCAAGTATTGACTGATATGCATCGTGGTCCCTAATTAATATTGGTATAGGAATATTTGTAACATCCTTCAGTTAATCAATATTTAGTTGCTTCGTTGGAGATATTTTCTGCATATTTTAGGATACGAATTATGAATCATTAAGTGTCGTTGTAACTGTCGTTACTGTAATTTGTTGTGTAATTTGCTATGGAGAGAGAATATAGTGAAGATTCTCAGACCTTTGATGAGACAAGCTACCGTATTCCTGCATTTAACGTATTTTCGCACAAAATATGTACAATCACCCTGGACGGTTGGCCAATAATAATCTGCCCGTAATACTTTAACAACCATTGTTCTTGCTCTTGAGTGCGTACCACTTACTCCCTCGTGTATTTCCCGCATGACATAGTCAGCTTGGTCAGGGGTGATACATTTCAAGAGTGGTCGAGTGTATCTTGGCGGTAGAGATCCTAGTTTATAAGAAGAAATCGGGCGGCCTGCTGCCACATTATTTTTTCAGAACGTGTCCCACAGCTCCCATCTATTAAAAACTGTTTGATGGGTGTCATCCAGTTCGGTTGCAAGTCAATCATCATGCATTCGTCTGAGTTGATACTAGGATGGCTGAGGGTAACCTAGATAACCGATCGATGGATCCCTTTCTTTTTAACTGAGGCTAGGCGAGAGAGCATATCAACTTGGGCATTGTGTTCCCAACGGATGTGCTGGATCACTACCTCAGTAAATCTGGACATTAGATTCTGAACGAAATGATAATACCACTGTAACAATGATTCTTTTACCTGGAATTCTCCTTTCAGCTGACCGACAACAAGTTGGGTGTCACTTTTGCAAATAAGCCTTTTACCTCCAAATCGAGGGCTAGATTGAGACCGGCTATGATGGCTTCATACTCTGCCTGGTTGTTTGAAGTTTTAAATTCAAATTTTAATGTCTGCTCAAGAAGAATATCATCGGGTCCTTCAACTACCACCCTTGCACCGCACGATCTGTTGTTGGAAGTACCATCAACATGTAGAGTCCATTGACATTCCTTCTCCTCATTCGAACGAGGACTGAGTTCAGCTACAAAATTAGCTAAAGTTTGCGACTTAATTGCCTCCCTGGGTTGGTTTTGAATCTAAAATTCTGACAATTCCACAACCCATCCTATCATTCGTTCGGCCAAGTCTGATTTTTCCTGTATCTTCATTATGGGGTAGTTAGTTCTTACTATGATGCAATGAATTTGTAAATACATGTGCATTCGACGTGAAGTTATCACTAAGGCCAATGGGACCTTCTCAATCATCTGATACTGGACATCGGCGTCGTGAAGCATTCATTTGATGAAATACACTCGTTGCTCCTCCTTTTCCACCTCTTGGACTAACTCTACACTAATGGCATCCTCCGAGACAGCCAGATAAACAATTATGGGTTCCTAGGTGTTAGACTTTTGAATAACCGGGGGGAACACCAAGAAAGCTTCCAGCTAGAGGAATATTCTTTCGCACTTGTTCATCCATTGAAACCTAGCCACCTTTCGTAGCAGTTGGACAATAGGCTTGGTTTTCTCTACTAGCTTTGGTACGAACCTGGAGAGCGTTGTAAGCCGCCCTATTAGTCTTGGGGCTCCGCATCTCGGTGATTACCCTACATTTCTCAAGGTTTTCTTCTATGCCACGATGTGTGAGCATAAAACCCAAGAATTTTTCTCCCTCCACCTCGAACGCACATTCCTTTGAAAATGTGGTCCATCAATCATTGATAGGTGGCCCCTGCATTTTTAAGGCCGAATGGCATGACTTCGTCATAAAAATTGTTGTAGTCGGTCATGAATGTTGTCTTTTCTTTGTCTCTTGGATGCATCCGAATTTGGTTATATCCAAAATATGCATTTAGGAAACTTAAGATGGTATGGTCTTCTGCTCCATCGTCGAGTCAGTCGATGCTAGGGAGAGGATAAAAATCCTTGGGACAAGCTTTATTGAAATCGGTATAATCGGTACACATTCTCCACTTACCATTTGATTTTTTGACCATGACCATGTTAGCCAATCATGTCGTGTAGTGCGCTCCTTTTGATGAAGTCGGATTTCACCAACTTTTTTGCCTCTTGTCGTGCGGCCACCCGCTTTTCTTCACCCATCTTTCGTTTTTTCTAGGCTACTGGTTTGGCTTCGTTGTAATTGGAGAGGCAATACATAATGATGTCTAGGCTCACTCTGGGCATGTCGTTAGTTGTCCAAGCAAACAAATCAGTGTTATTAACCAAAGTTTGGCTTATCGAAAGGTACTACCACACAGTCTCCAACCTCATCACCTGGTTTAAGAAGGTAACGGTGGAGCACATCCGCCGGAAGGACAACACAAGGGCTGACACGTTGTCTCAGCTTGCTACAACTAAGAAGAAGAGCCACCACAAATTTGTGGTATAAATTCACATGAAAAATCCCAGCGTAGGAGAGGCTGAATGTCTGGCCGTAACCGAGGCTGACACTTGGATAACTCCAATCATTCAATACCTAGAACTCGGCACATGCAAGCCAGGAGAGGAAAAGACGATGAGGCAGCAATGTGTTAGGTATACCATGATCGGTCAGGACCTCTACAAAAGAGAGTACTCTAGGTCGTTACTGAAATGTGTCATGAAGGAATAGGCAGAGTATGTCCTTGAGAAAACCCATGAAGGGGCATGCGGGAACCACTCGAGCGGGAACCACTCGAGCAGGAGGCCACCAAGGTACTCAGAGTCGAGTACTTCTGGCCAACCATCCAGAACGATTGTACAGAATACGTGAAGAAATGTACCAAGTGTTAGGAATACGACCCCCTATCTCACCTCAAGCCCAAGACACTCCACAACATGGTGTCTCCATGGTTGTTTTCCATTCGAAGAATAAACATCATTGGTCCCTTCAGCCAGGCAAAAACTAAATTCCTCTTGGTCGGGGTAGATTATTTCACCACATGGATAGAGGTCGAGTCCGTCGCCTCCATCTTGGTCAAGAATGTCTGAAACTTTGTGTGGAAGAGCATTGTGTGTCAGTTCGGAGTTCCCCACACCATCATAATCGATAATGTCCGGCAATTCATGGATCAAGGACTCCAATCCTTTTTTGAGGATCTCGACATAAAATTGGTAACAAGCTCGGTCGAGTACCCCTAGACTAACGGGCAGGCCGAGGAAGCGAATAAGGTCATCCTTAACGAATTAAAGAAGAAGCTTAGCACGACGAAGCTTAATCATGTGTATTAGCATATAAATTCACATACTTTACAACGCTCGGCTCGATCAATGATGTAACCTTGAATTGTATACACTTTCGACACCTAAAGACACCTCAGTCAAGGATGTAATCTTAACCGGTATACCATGCCGATACCTATAGACTCAGTTTGGTCAAGGATGTAACCTTAAACTATATACCCTCCCGACACCTAAAGGCAACTCGGTCAAGGATGTAACCTTAACTAGTATACCTTGTCGATATCTAAAGACTCGGTTCAGTCATGGATGTAACCTTAGCTGGTATACCCTACCAATACCTAAATACTTGGATGAGTCAAGGATGTAACCTGAACCGGTATACCTTACCGATACCTAAAGACTTGGTTCGGTCAAGGATGTAACCTTAACTGATATACCCTACCGATACCTAAAGACTTAGATCGGTCAAGGACGAAACCTTAATCGGTATACCCTCCCGATACCTTAAAGACTTTGGTTAAACAACCTCATCGGTCATACCATCCGAGACTCAACAACTAACAACTTAAGAAAGATAATTCTTATCTACGATTATACTGATCGATTAGCTATTAAAATTTTTAACTTGTAACTTTTGAATTATGAAAAGTAGGATTGAAGAGAAGACAATCGATATATTCATAAAAAAGAAGGAGGAGGAGGCCACACCCCGGTCTCGGAGGAACAAAAGAAAAGGCCACACCTCGACCCAAGAAAACATAAATCATTAAAGACTAAACTTAGTGGTCTTCATCTTCAACTTCCTCGGCAGAAGTCCTCAGCATCGCATTTTTCAAGGCTTCCAGCTCATCAAAGGGCACCAGTCAGCCCTTATAGACGTCTTTAGTAGCGTCAAAGGTACTAACTGACGGTGGCCCGTTGTAGAACAAGTGGGCTTGTTGAAGCCTTCGCCCAACATCACCAAGGTATCATCTTAGATCTCGTCAAGCTCGGCTTTCACTGAGGCTTTCTCGGTTTCCAACACCGAGATCTTGACCTTGGACTCTTCTAGAGCTTTCTAGATCTTGACGGTGGCCCCGGACTCTTCTCCTTTTCCCTCCTCTCCAGCTCGGTCGCCCTCACCTCGGCCAGCTAGAGTTCGGCCCCAACTTTATCCATTCTGGACTTGAAGGCCTAGACCACCTCCAAAGATGACTTCAGCGAGCTGGAGTTCTCGGCCAGCTCATGTTCAAGTCGCGATTTCTCCTCGACCTTTCGGCCTCGGACATTAGCGACCAATTGAGTCATGAAGAGACCCCGACATTGCATCTCAATTAGCCAGGAGCAGATCCTACTAAAGGATGGCAGCGAGAAGGTTTTCAAAGGTCAACGATAGATCGACCTGGACACCCCTTGAGAAATGAAGATTGCCCCCAAGAACAACCAAGGGTGCATGAGAGCTTTGAAGGTAGGGGCGACACTAACAATAGAACCGACAACATCGACCGGTGAGGTGGACCACAAACAAATCGGGGAGGGAGGTGGAGGACGTCTCGGGGTGCCACCCGAAGACCGAGTGGTCTTGGCAGTGTTGGAGGTCTCTTTCCTCTCTTTCTTTTCCTGCCTCCATCAGCAACAGTTGAAGGACCAACCTTGGAAGCAGAAGGGTTAGCGATCGCAATGTCTCAAGATTCCTCTACCTCTGCCCCTCTTGAGGGATTTGGCACGAAAAGCAACCATAGTACTGCCCGACCAGAGAGTCTCTTTAATCATAATATATGCATCAAGAAAAAAATACTTAAGTTAAAAACCTTTGGCCGACCGAAGCAGAGAACAATGTAAACATACCATGAAAGTTCGTCCACCATTGAGACGACTTGTACACGGTTAACAATTTTCTTGTAGGGAGCCTTCGAGAGAGATTATAAAAAAGAGAATAAATTTCTTGCTCCCAAACGAGGCCACTCCTTAAACCAGGTAGGGTTCCTAGTCCAATACAAGAGAAACTTGGACTTATCGGCTTCATCAAAGAAAAGCCTCATGCCCTCGAGCTTAACAAAATTTTTGAAGAACTTTTCTTTGAAATTTTTGTATGAGATAGTGTAAGGGTTAAACAAAATGTTACCTGGCCGACTGATAAACGACAGCTAGCTAACAGATTTGGTTGGATGAGAGGTATAAGAGCTTAATAAGGTTGAAGGAGTCGGGGAGAGACGAAACATGTCATATATGATGCGAAAGGTTTGGAGCGAAGCCAAAGTGTTTGGGTGGAGTTGAGAGGGTTCCACATTGAGCGTTTGAATGACACCCATAATGAAATCATCAAAAGGAAAGGCGACATGTAGGTTAGAAAAAAGGCAAGAATAGACGAAGAAGAAGAGACCCTCTGGGGAGACCGACCCACACATATGGTATCGATTGGTTGACAATAATCAATAGCCAAAATACCATCGCTGGCATCTGGCTTCAAAATGGTGTGCTTTCCTATAAAAGAAGAGATGGATGGCCCATCCAGGATGGCAGAGGTAAACCCAGTTACCTTAGGATCTACCTAGTCAAATCCAAAGAGGTGGGATGACTGTTCAAAAGGATCTGAACGGTCAGCAGCACCTTCTGGGTCATCCGCCCTTACAACATCCTTCACAGGGACCAATGTTTGAATTGCCCCGACCGACAGGGGCTCAGTCGTGGAAGAGCCAAAAGAAAAAGAAGACGAGGATGAAGGAGAAGAAGATGAAGAGGATGACAAAGAAAAAGACAAGGAAGATATGATTAACCTCTTAGGTAAGGAAAGTAGTGCGCCAGGACGAGTAGGTTTCGGGTGTCAGAGCAAGGAGCAGTGAGGGGACCACTATTTATAGCCTTTGCAAAGGAGGGGAGACAAGTGTCGCTCTCCTCTCAACCGTTAGATCTCCCTCAATCCAACGGTCCTCAACGAATGACACCAAAAAACCTAAGTCATCATTACTGGTCACGCCACGCGTTTGGCTCTGCCAATGTCACGTCAGACCTCGAGAAGCCCAGCCATCACGTGTTCAAATTAGCTATCTTCGAGCCTAGAGGGCAAGTGTATTGGTAGGGTCTGCACGATCGACACTCTGACTCGTCATCCGGTCAAAACCGACTGACACAACCAAAATCATTACGCCTAAACAGGATTAACGAGACTAATTAGCAATCAAGCACTAGGTAATGCACTCTTAATCATGACCCAACTTCCTAATTCAGTCCAATAACAAAGGGACCATGATAATCATATAAATAAGCACAAATTTCAAGAATCAGGTACGTCATCATACAATATTAATAGCACCGAGTGTCGAATACCGAATTTTCATTTGAGCGTTGGAGTGCCTTTTGCAGATACCATCCGAGCTTGGAGTTCACGAAGACGAGAGATAAAGCAGCAAAAGAAGAGTGAGGAGCCCACTTTGAGAAGAAGAAATGAAGAACTGATTGACTGACGAGTGTTCAAATCATTCTCTTAGTTCTAACCCCGTGTACATTTCTCATTTCCAATTACAATTTGACTAAAATTAATTAGAATAAAAAATAATTAAAATTCATATTCATATCTATACATTTTTCATTTTTCATTTCCAATTTCATATTGTTATTTGATTCTTTTCTCGGTTAACTATTTAACAACTCATTAGTCACAACAAGAACACTATGAAACAATCCCTAACATGTAATGAAAATAGTTTGTGATTCTTCTATTAGCTTGTGCAACATAGTTTTAAGTCTCTTAGCTAGGAGTCTTGACATAATCTTATATATGGATAGGCGAGTAATCTTTCAAACCTATAGGATTATAGTTAAGCACTAGGGATATGAAGGATGTGTTACACCCCTGTATTTTCCCCGTGGCTTGGAAGTAGTTGACTGCCTAGAAGATCTCTACTTTTAACACATCCCAATGCTGCTTCTTAATGAAGCTAAAAGTGAGTCCATCTGGACCATGCTTTTTAAACTCCCATATTGTCAAACTGCTTCTTTAATTTTCTACATCCCCAAGTGCAGCACTCTACTCTATCCACTTGGATTTTTATATCATCTTTTGAAGCCAACCTTATCTCATAATATTCTTTTACAATATTCTTTTACAACTTCTTTGACAATCCGTTTGTGAAAAATAAAAAGTAGAAATAATGTTTACAATTTCCTTGAAATGAAATCATATTTTCATATTTTCCAAACACAACTTATCCAATTTTATACTTTTCCTATAATTTGTCTATTTTGGTAATTTAAAAAATTACATTAAAATGATAAATTTTCCTACCTTTAAAATGTTGATTAATTATGTTACTTTAAATATTAATGAATATAAAATTGAATATATATATATATATATATATATTGATAAATATATTGTACACTAAACAACCTATATTATAATTGCTAGTTTAATTACTCACTTAACAGATTATATATTTTAATCATTGCTTATATGCTTTTTAAACATTTTTTACCTTTTAGAAACTAAAATAAATTAAAATATGTGTTTTAGAAAAAAACTAAAATAGATTAATAAATATAGGTTTAAAAATTAAAAATATAAGAGCTAAAACGTAAAAATTATGCAAAGTTTCATCATTGATTTAGTTTATATAGTGAGATAAATTGCACCTTTTAGTTAATACATTTATTAGTAATCAATTTTAGTTCCTATACCTATTACTTTAGTTTTCTTTAGAGATGAAAATAATGTATTCAAAAAAATAAAAATAAAAGGATTTTACGTGTGAGATGTTAAGAGAAAGTTTTGAAATATAAAAAGGTGTAGATAGAGATGGAAAGCAAGAGAAGAAAGAGCAATCAAACAGCATAGTACCTTGGATCTCTCATAATCATGGGAACCGCTTGGAGAAGAGCCTTTTGCACCAGCGACCCAGAATCCACAATACACTCCAAACACACAACCCAAAGCCCCACTCCTTCCATCGGAAGCTGCGTCAGATTCAGCTTCCTCTCCTCACCGTCGCTGCACCACCACCCTCCATCTTCTCCGCTCTCCCTCCTCAAAACCACCTTCAAATTCAGAGTAAGCAACCTTCTGCTATTTCTCTTCCACAATTTTCCTTTTTATCTCTAACAAAAATTACTGTTATTTCGAAATTACAGAGTAATTGCGGAATCTGTTCGAATAGCATGAAGAGGGGACAGGGAACGGCCATTTACACTGCAGAGTGTGGTCACGCGTTTCATTTCCCATGCGTCGTTTCCCATGCACGCTCCCACGTCTGCCCCGTCTGCAATGCCACGTGGAACGACGTCCCGCTCCAGCAAAACGACGCCGTCCTTCGCACAGTTCGAACCCCAGACCAGAAACAACTCGCTCCTCTTTCCTCCCATTCGGAAGCTTCCTACGACGACGACGAGCCTCTTCCTTCTTCTTTCACGTGCTCCACGCAAATCCTTCCAATTCCCGAAGCCGATGAAAGCACGCACGAGGATCAAGAAGAAAACGATGACATATCAGAGTTCCCTGGATTTTTCGTCCGTCCAAATCCGCAATCCTCTTTACGACACAACGCTGAGTCAAAAACCGTTCGAGTCAAGCTCATGCCGGAGTGCGCAGTCATATCAGCTTCGCAAAGCTTCGAAACTCGTGCTGTGGTTTTACGAGTCAAGGCTCCATCGCCGTCTCCGCCGCTGCGGCGACGTCCTCCTATGGATCTCGTAGCGGTGCTTGACGTTAGCAACAGTATGGACGGAGTGAAGCTTCACGTGTTAAAGCGCGTGATGCGATTGATTGTATCCTCTCTTGGGGCGGCTGACCGGCTTGCCGTCGTGGCTTCATCGGGTGACTCGAAGCGGTTGTTACCTCTGCGTAGAATGACGGCTCAGGGACAACGCACGGCTCGGCGCGTGGTGGATCGGGTCCAGTGTGGCCAAGGATACAGCGGTGAAGAAGTGATAAAGAAAGCCGGGAAGGTTCTGGAAGATCGCAGAGAGAAAAACCCTCTAGCGAGGATTTTGCTTCTATCGGACGGTAATGACAACAGCAAGAACAGCAATCAATGGAGATGCTTGAGCTACGTGTCCTCTATCCGGTTGGATAGTGTCGAAGTTCCGGTTCATGCGTTTGGGTTCGACATAAAAAAGACCGGTTTAACACCGGAACCTTTTGAGGATGATTTTATCGAATACGTTAACAGAACATTCAGTGTGGCGGTGCAGGATTTGAGAATTCAGCTTGGCTTCTCGGCGCCGGCTGAAATTCGAGCGGTTTATTCATGCAGCGGGGGACCCACCGCGCTCAGCGCAAACGCGGCACGGCTTGGTGATTTATACGGCGAAGAAGAGAAGGAGTTGTTGGTGGAGATTAGAGTGCCAACGTCAGCTTTGCGGAACCACCACGTGATGACAGTGCGGTGTGTCAACAAAGACACAGCGTCTAAAAAATTCGTGTACGGTGCAGAACACACGTTTACAGTGGTGCCGCCTAAGAATTCTTCACTCTGCAGCGGCAGGGTTGAGCGGCTGAGGAACGTGTTTATAACGAGCCGAGCAGTAGCCGAGTCACGGAGGCTGGAGAAACATAACGAGTTTTTGAGCGCTCATCATTTGCTCGCTTCGGCTCGCGCGCTTCTAGAGAAGTTCGGCTCGGCTGGGGATTACGTGCGCGGCTTAGACGCCGAACTTGCGGAGCTTCAGTGGAGGAGACACCAGCGGGAGACGGTGGCGACAGGGCGGAGTAGAGAGAGCGAGAGGGAAGTAAGGTTGGTGGATGATGGCGGCGAAGAGTTGACGCCGACATCGGCTTGGAGAGCCGCTGAGAAGCTGGCTAAAATGGCCAGGATGAAGAAGTCGTTGAATAAAGTTAGCGACTTGCACGGCTTCGAGAATGCTAGGTTTTAATAAACAACGCTTAGCTGTTATTTCTATTTTAAAATAGATAATGTTGGTTCCTGAAAATGTACAAAATAAAATTAAGTGTGTAATATAGCAGAGTTGTTGCCCTTTCCATACATATAGTAGGTTAATTCTAAATCTTAAGTTTTTTATTGCATCAATCAACACATAATACATGGTTGAATTAATATAAGAATTCAAACTATTCACACGCTGAGACAAGTAAATGTTTCAACAAGATAACGTTTTTCGTTGTCCTGTTTTATTATTAGGAGGAATAATAAGAGTTAGGGTTTTGGAATGATCAAGAATCGGACTAGGAATGTGAGTAAAAAACACTTAAACTGATCTTTTGGTTGAATAATCTGGCATAGAATAGCACATAAAATGGAGTGGTTTGGACGAATAATGATGAACAAATGATTACATTGAATAATAATAATAATTGGATACTTTTCCAAACTTTTTTTTAAAAATTACATTGCAAATCATTAGACATATCATATCTTTGATAGCTAGCTATGGTGAAATGTAGAATTCCCCACAGCAGCCCCAGTGTAACATTCTCCTCTTCTGATTTTTACTTTTCTATAATAAATTCTGTGTAATTATTTTTATCTTAAATTCAAAATCAGAAATGAGACGCTGTTTAGATATATAGCTAGATTTGATGAAGAATCCAAGAAGATGAGTCTAAAGGGGTATCATAAATGCTATTCTTGATTACTCATACCATATGTCGTCACAGTTCAATTCAAAATCGTTCTCTTGGAACAGCCTCTGTCATGTACGAAGCTTTGACATGGCCACGTTTGTAGGTATTAAGATGGTGTTGAATAAGTAAATATATATATATTCAGAGATGTGGAACCCAACACAGCAATGTCTCAGTTGTCCAATCCATCAAAATCTGCTACCATAACCATGTGTTGATGCTATGCATATATGACTTTGTTTTCTTGGTAGTGCAGGAAACTCCCTCTTATATGCTAGCTAGCTGGCCATCCCTCAGCAAATATGTACTCTAATTCAACTCATACTATGTGGCTACCAGTTCACTGAATGGTTCAATTTTGTTCATAAATTATTAGAATGGATATATGTTAAAAATTTTATGAAAATTGTTGGGTTACCAAGGATTACTTTATATTTATGAAGTTGTCATCTTTGAGAGCGACTTCACTTTTAATATACATTTTGTCAAAAACATGACCTTTGATTGCGAAAAATAGAATTAAAGAAATCGTGGTTATTGAGTATAACTTTCATTTGTGTTCATCTTTGAGAAATGTATTTTTTCAAGGGTGAAATTGCATATAAGTGACACAATTTGTTAAAAAATAATATACTAAAAGTTATGAATGTATGACGATGTCTATCATTAAGTTGTATCACTTATGGATGGATGATTTTAACTTATTTTTATTTTAGGATAGTTAAGGTAAATTGGACTATATGAATGTAGAAGAATGATTTTAAAAAAAAAACAATGAAAAAAAAAATTGTAGTAAATTGTGTGATAGTTTTCTTGAATGATTTATAATTATTTATTCAATAAATTGTATACTATTTCTATTGAATAATTTAATAATTATTTTAATAAATTATTTATTATAATGTATTAAGAATGAGAAACATGTTGGTAATAGAAAAATAGGGTGTAATGATTTGTAAAAAAACAATAGATTAATTTGATAAAAATATAGAAAAATAATTTGTAATAAATTGTGTGATAATTTTCTTAAACTATTTATCAACTTTTGTAATAAATTATTTAATTTATTTAAATAATTATTTAGTATTAGAATTAAAATTACGCGATTAATTCTTTAATAATATATTTAATTCTTTTATGAAATATTATAATAATGTGTTTGATTATTTTGAAAAAAAAAATTGTTTATTATTTTGTGTGAACTTTAGTTAAAAAAAAATAGTAAATAAGACAAGTAGAGTCATAGATTAATTAAAAAAAAGGAAATGCAGCAATAATTTGGATAATAACCTTGTTACTACATAATAGTAGACAAATTATCTATGAAACGTTTTGTCACGAGGTGATCTTATTATTATTTGTCTTATGAGTTTTCTTTCTTAGTCTTGTCAGGTAGAAATGTTAGGAGGCGGTGGTGCATAGGAGTGGCAAAATGGGGCGAGTCATGCGGAGCGGGGCAGGTTGGCCCGCATAACCCGCATAACTTTAAAATGTAAAAAAAATAAATTTGCACCTTCATATTTTCTTCATGTAGCCTCATATTTCACATTCTGAAAATTTTAATAACATCTTACTACGCATGTCTCATGAAAATAATATTATGAAACTATTTACCTAATGCATCTAAATCAAAAAAATCAAAATTTTTATTTAAAAAAAAATTCTTATGCAGGCTAACCCACAGACTCGCGGGCCAATCCTTATGCGGGGCGGGCTAGAAAAATCAACTTGCAGATTCTATGCGGGGCGGGCCTATGCGGGACGGTAAAGGAATAATTTGAAAGAGTCAGAAACAACTTTGACTAAATTTAATATGCCTAATAGTGATGAGTCAAAGATAACTCGGTTTGTGAGTGGTTTGAGGAGAGAAATTCGAGATGTTGTAGAAATACATGAGTATTCTTTCTTAAAGATGTTGGTTCACCTAGCCATCAAGGTGGAATCACAAATTTAAAAAAAAAACAAATTTCAAAAATACTCCTAATGGTTTCTACAAACCTTCCGGGAAGGGTGCAAACAACATTTCTACAAAAACTTCTCCTTCCCATTTTTCAAAAGACATCACTTCTCACCAAAAAATTTCTCAACACAATCCTTCTACC